>NC_135856.1:2235760-2255760 GCF_031162955.1 Sander vitreus | reverse complement strand
TGTTGCGAGTCTCTTTCGGATTGTACCGTAGGCTTTGGGGGCACGTTCAATCTCAGATATTTTACATCCTATTATTGTGGCCAGACAAACCCATAATCTCTGACTTTCATTCAAAACTATGTTGTCCGGTAGAAGACCCAGAACACAGGAAGCTCTTAGTTATCTAAGTTATTAGTTTATAACGTCATGGACAGTCCTCTTTAATTAACTGTACAAGAAAAAGGAGCTGCTTTTTATCCTCTACGGCTAATGCCCAGCTGTAGTTCCCGGCCAGTTGTCAATAGGCAACCTGAAATACAATGGTTGGTTGAAAATTTATATTTATAATAACAGTGGGACATACTGTATGCTGCGTTCCAGGCAGCCCGTAACTCCTGTTTTCACGACCTTCTACCTGTGAAAGCGTCCTGGAACGGCAGTCAAACCCCTAACTTACTCCCCGTGAACTGGTACCAGATCGTTGTTCTCCCAGTTACAGTTTCTGACGTCTCACACACATAAACAACAATGGCGCCCCCTGTTGATGCTGTACAGACGCCGCTGATTAACGGAGAGAAATAGAAATAAATAGACATGAATAGGCAACGTAAAGTAATTCTGCACATTGTAATCGAAAACAATACACATACGATTGTGTACTACTACAGGTTATGTTTATTAAATGAAGCCCAAAATATGTCACAGACTAGAAATCGCTAGTATCAGCTATCGGCTAGCTAACGTCAATGGTAGGTAGCCGCTAGCTGGCGTTAACGTTAGGTAGCCTAACCTGAACCCTGGAGCGCTACCAAGTCGTGAGTCGTGACTTGAAGTCGTAACTTACGGGCCAAAAATAGTGTCTGGAACGCAGCATAAGCAAAAGGGAGTAAGACATACAAACCTGTGGTACACATTTGGACCGAGCACAGATGACGGCAAAGGCATCAAAGCAGTCCATGCAACAAAAACAATACAAACGAGACGAGGGGAAAAGAGAAAAGTCACAGAGGCCACATTGAAAGCAGACAGAACACGGCGGCATCTTTTGAACTGTATAATGCACATGTCAAACTCAAGGCCCGTGGGCCAAATCCGGCCCCTGGCAGATTATGATCTGGACCGCATATCAAGTTACGTTCACAAAACATTTTGGCCCAGCTAGTTTTTCTAAGCTTTTCCAACGTTGATGTTCACATGTCCACTTTTTCCGACATTTTGGGGCACTTTTTTTTCTATGATGGCTGAGGAACTTTTTCCTGACTTCTTAAGGTCTTGATGTCGACCAAACTGTAAGTGAGAAGACTATGAGACAGTCAAAGATATTTGACTTTTTCGATTAAATAAAGCATGTCAATAAAGTCTACATGTCTGGCCCTTTTAGTGAAGTTCAGTTTGACCCCCCTGGTATAACGTAACGGCTCTGTTTGATTTCAGGCGAAGCAGAAGAGCAGGACGCGGAGCAGCGGCGGCAGCAGGAGGCTGCGGAGCAGACGGAGATCTACCGCGAGCTGGAGCGGCTGAAGAGGGAGCGCGAGGAGCAGAGGGTCCGTCTGGGGACGGAGCATCGGCGGCTGGAGGAGCAGGAGCGTGAGCAGCTGAGCCTGGTGGGGCGGCTGGAGGAGCAGCTGAGGGAGAAACGCGAAGCGGCCGCCGCCCTGCTGACCCTGGAGGACGCGCGGCGCCTGGAGGAGGAGCGGCGAGCCCTGGGCGAGATCAGAGAAGCGCTCCTACGCGCCAAAGAGACCGCGGAGCGACCGGATGTGGAGGACGCCGGCGAGGAGGCGCGCTCCGCCCAGCTGCGATACGCAAACTTCAAACAGGCGCAGGTGAAGGAGCTCGGCGAGCTGGAGGAGGGGCTGCGGCAGCAGAGGGAGCGTCTGGAGAAAGAGGTCGCGGCCGAGCGTAGCACTCTGCTGCACCTCACACACGGACTCAAAGAGCGACACCAGCAGCTGAAGGAGACGCAGACGAAGGGGGCACAGGATGCCACAGCCGTCTGCCAGGTGTCGTATACATTCTGCTTGTTCTCTTAGGCCTCCTGCACACCGGCTGCGTGGCGTTTCGGTTGTGTGGCGTTTTCTACGTCTTTGGACACCAGAAACGTGTCTGACGCTGCTGCTGCTAGCCTTGTCTCTACACATGGATGTTTTCCCATAAAAATATATACTGATCTGATTACAGCAAAGACAACGTCTGCAGTATCGACGGCAAAATAGGCTCCAGGATATTTCCTTCTGTATTGACAGGTGCAATATTAGAAAATCGATACGACATTTATATCTGCATTTATGTCAAAACCTCGAGACTTTCAAACACTAAAATGTCATTTATTAAATGTCTATATGTATTGTATGACATAAAAACATCTTTTCGTATTCTACGTTGCCTGGAAAAGCTTCCAACACGCTTGCGTGTCGTGTGAAAAATAGGCATCAGTTCTATTTCTAGCATGCACGCGTTTTCCGCCCGAGACGTGCGTGTCACGAATCCGAAGCTGAATCCTGGATTCGGTGCATCCCTCGTAATAAGCTACTTATGTTCAATCTAAAATGTTTATTTCCCACACAGGAGGAGCAGCTGGTCAAACAGGCGGAGCACAGGCTGCAGCTCAAGGAGCGCCAGCTGGCCAGCGTGGCCGACGTCGTCCTCCCCACGCTGGCCGAGGAAAAGCAGAGAGCTGCGGAGGTGCTGGAGCGCAGCGGAGGCGGCAGCAGCAGCAACGGGAACTGCGGCGGCCCGCCGGGGCTGGACAACACGCTGTTCCAGGTCGAGAAGGAGCTGGAGGACAAGGAGGAGAAGCTGAACCTCCACCGGCTCGGCGCTCAGCAGCTGCAGCAGCTCCAGGAGACCTACGAGTTCACGGCCAACGTGGCGCGACAGGAGGAGAAGGTACGTTACAACCATTACGCTATAACAACGCATTATGGAATAAAACGAAAGCGGGAAATGGGGAAAGGCTGCAAAATATAGAGTAAGCAATAAAAGAAATATCTGGTGTAACACACACAGATACACACATGCACACACACACACACACACACACACACACACACACACACACACACACATAGAGACACACACATGCACATGCTCTCACACACACACATGCAGACACATGCACACACGCACGCACAGACAGACACACACACACACACACACACACACACATGCTCACACACACACATACACATAGAGACACACACAGAGACACACATGCACATGCTCACACGCGCGCACACACATGCACACGGACACATGCACATGCTCTCTCTCACACACATGCGCGTGCACACACACACACACACACGCACACAGACACACACATGTACACAGACACACGCATGTGCACACGTACACATGCGCACACACACACACACGCACATAGACACATGCACACAGACACATGCACACACACAGAGAGCCACACACACATGCACACACACACACACGTACACAGACACGCATGCACGTGCACACACACACACACACACACACACACACACACACACAGTGTCATGTCTGATTTTCAAAATAAAACAGTACAAGCGGGTAAAGTCTAAATGTAATAATTATTTACTTCATTATGTAATCTGCCGGATTTTGTAATAAAACCTTGAACGCAATATTTAATTTCTCTGCATTTTGTAATAATAAGTTTTTTTAACATTACATAATGCAGCGTGCAGCTGAGCTTATGTGTGAGTTGGTTATTACATAATGCACCATATGACATTTTTGTTAAAAGAGCAACCCCCCACATTTTGTAAGACCCTCTACAATATGCAATAGGTGCGGAGGAAGGAGAAGGAGATCCTGGAGTCCAAGGAGAAGCAGCAGAGGGAGGCCATGGAGCAGGCGGTGGCCCGGCTGGAGAGGAGGCACTCGGCCCTGAGGCGCAGCGTCTCCCTGGAGCCCGACACCGAGGAGCAGAGACACAACAGCTCCGCCGTCAGGAATCTGAGGACGGGGGGAGACCTGGACCAGCAGAGGTCAGAGCCCTTTAATAAAACGTACAGAACCTACACAGTGTTTCTGATAGGTTGAGTGCCGTCTGTCATATCTGCTGAAACTGACCCTATGTTCCAGTAGAACTACATGAAGCTGGTCTCCTCTGGCTCCACCTACAGCCTGTTCAGATGCACCAATCAGGGCCAGGGGGGTTGTCTAACTGTTCAGATGCACCAATCAGGGCCAGGGGGGTTGTCTAACTGTTCAGATGCACCAATCAGGGCCAGGGGGGGGTGTCTAACTGCGTGTCAATCACTGCTCATGCACACGCATTCATTCTCCCTTGTGGGGGGAGGGGCTTAGGAGACCGTTTTGGGCTTTAGCAGAAAGGGGGGAGGGACTGAGAAGTTGTTGATGTTCACATTATTTTGGCTAAGTCCTGGATCTTCACAATCCTACCTACGGCACCTTTAATTTAATACTTTAAAGCTTCTTTATAGAGTCCCTATTATGCTTTTTTTTTAATTTCTCCCATATTTTAGTGTGTTATATAGTTTTTCGAGAATGTAATAGATGTAAGTGCAAAAAACATATTTCACTCCAAATGGAGCGTTCCCTCCCACAGACTGCACTTTTTCTCAACACTCTTCTATGTAACCCTACAGGACAAATATTCAGCATCAGTTTGCGTTTTTGCCGCTGACAGACTCAGATTATTATCTATTATATTAGACCTTTTGTGTTTTGTTTGTTGTTACTGTTTAACAGGAAACAGCCCTGAAATCACCATCACCAAACCCACCAGACTCCATGTAAATAATCAGGACTTTTAGCGTGTATAGAGCCAGCATATCTTCACCAGACTCCATGTAAATTAATCAGGACTTTTAGCGTGTATAGAGCCAGCATATTTCCACCAGACTCCATGTAAATAATCAGGACTTTTAGCGTGTATAGAGCCAGCATATTTCCACATGTAAATGCATGAATTAAGGATTTTTTTTCAACCAAATCAGTGGTGATTGTTGGAACAGTGGAAAGATGAACCAAGACGGCTTTTCATAGTTTTATTTTGTTTCTGTCGACTTTGAATGAAGTGTATTTTACGATGCTAAAATGACTGATTATTAACATGGAGTCTGGTGGGTTTAGCCAATGCAATTTCCCTGATGTTTTTTTATGTTTAATAAAAGGATCTTACTCTGTAACAGAAAGGTCGACCTCCTTAGAAATCCTTTCATAATGTTGTCAGACACTTAGAAGAATAATCTGTCAGCGGCTAAACCAGCACTTTTCTGAAGGTAAATACAAGCTGGACAATTACTATTAACTCACATTGCAGCTTGTTTCTCTGCTGCAGACTGCAGAGATCTCTCTTAATACTGGACCAACGTCAGAGATTGTTGTTCCCATCAGACACTTAGACACAGAAACACAGGAACACAGGAACACACAGGAACACACAGGAACACAGGAACATAGGAACATAGGAACACATAGGAACATAGGGTCCAGGCTGGTTACTCCTATTATTTCCTTACAAGCAAATTCTTGCTTTTTGAAACCAGCACCTTTTTGGGGGTTTTGGGTTAAGTTTTTGCACTTGATTAAATTAATAAACTTCACATTTTACATCAACCACTATCTCCTCAGTTATTGCTGCTCCTTCCTGTTTAAACAAGATGGGCAAAAAGGAAACGTTTTGTAAAAACAAAGTAGTCTTGCTTGCTGTTTTTCTCTCTAGAGTTGAGCGGGAGATCCAGAAGCTGAGACGAAGGATCAGCGAAGGGGAAGAGAACAACAGGACTCACTCCATCAATAATGAGGAGAAGACGAGTCACAACAGCTCTCCGGTCAGCCACATCCAGAGTCTGAACACGCTGCTGCCGCTGTCCGACGACAGGTACGCCTTTTACTCCTTTACTTCTGCTTTTGTCCTTCAAATGTTAACTTCTATACTTTCTAGGGGTGTGGATCTTTACTGGTCTCACCAGTACATTCAATTCCATAATGATTATCCTGTCAACGAATCAGATGCGTCTCCTCCTCCTAGTATTATATATTACTACCAGGTAGGGTTGCGTACCGAAACCCAGTGCTAACACGGCATCGGTGCCTAAACGCCTACATTTTGGTGCCTCATTTCAGTGCCACTTAAATGCCTTTTGCACTGCCCTCTGAAGCTCCGAAACAGACGTTAGAGGCAACAGGAACATCGCTGCACGTGACGCTAGGTAACACTTCACTTGACAGCAGGTAACGTTAGCCTACCGTTAGCTAGCAGCTGGATTAAACACGGTTAAAATGCTGACAGCTAAACGGTGTAAAGTGTGTCTGTATTTCACTGTAGAGGATTCCGACAGCGGGACGTTAAGCAGGGTGCAGCTTCCGTTGTCTGAAAAACAACATAGACGGTGCGTTCACTTGAAACTAATAAGCCTCATGGTGCATTCAAAGTTATTGTAAAATACCCAATTACCCTATTACCTTATTTTATCGGTTTAGGCACCGGCACCGTTTTAAAAGTATCGTTTTAGCACTGGTATCGGGGGAAAAAACCCAAAACATACCCAACGCCACTCCCAGGGCTAGCTTTAAATGAACACACGCCAAATGCGGGTAACACTGATTAAAAGGTGCAGTAGGTGAGACCTGTTAAACTAACTTTCTGTCATATCTGCTGAAACTGACCCTATGTTCCAGTAGAACTACATGAAGCTGGTCTCCTCTGGCTCCACCTACAGCCTGTTCAGATGCACCAATCAGGGCCAGTGGGGGTGTCTAACTGTTCAGATGCACCAATCAGGGCCAGGGGGGGTGTCTAACTGTTCAGATGCACCAATCAGGGCCAGGGGGAGTGTCTAACTGTTCAGATGCACCAATCAGGGCCAGGGGGGGTGTCTAACTGTTCAGATGCACCAATCAGGGCCAGGGGGAGTGTCTAACTGTGTGTCAATCGCTGCTCATGCACACACATTCATTCTCCCTTGTGGGGGGAGGGGCTTAGGAGACCGTTTTGGGCTTTAGCAGAAAGGGGGGAGGGACTGAGAAGTTGTCGATGTTCACATTTTTTTGAAGTCCTGGATCTTCACAATCCTACCTACGGCACCTTTAAATGTGCATAGAGTGTTTGATCTTTCCACTGTTTGTTTTTTTATGAATTTATTTATTTACGTGGGTTCTTCATCGTCCTGATTATTTCCAGGATAAATGCGTACATCGAAGAGGAAGTCCAGCGACGGTTACGCAAGATGAATCTTCTCAACGGCAGCAGCAGCAGCAACATGGATCTGTCTCTGTCCTCTGAATCTCTCAGGGTAAGAACGTCATTACTTTCTTACTTTATTTAACCTGTGGGGGGCTTTATTAAGCTGCTGACTTGTTTCAAGTCAACATGTAAACCCGCTGACGAGAGAATAGTTTCTTCCCGACAGGCCTTCACTAAAACATTCACCTACTTCCATTACAGGTGATCTTTTTACAGTTAAAACGCCACGGTCACGGTCTATATAAAGAATATAATCTGTATATACGGTTTGAAGACATGTATAGGCTACATGCATATACCGTACATATCCACCATTGTTAAAAAAATCAAAAGATTCAAAATCCTTTTATTAATCCCACATTTTTGTGGAAATTCGCAATGTTGCAGCAGCAAGGGGATCGAAGCCGCTCTAAATGTGTATTTGGCTCTTAAAAGCTGCTCTAAATGTACATTTGGCTCTTAAAAGCTGCTCTAAATGTACATTTGGCTCTTTAAATCTGCTCTAAATGTATATTTGGCTCATCAAAGCCGCTCTAAATGTATATTTGGCTCTTAAAAGCTGCTCTAAATGTATATTTGGCTCATCAAAGCTGCTCTAAATGTATATTTGGCTCTTTAAATCTGCTCTAAATGTATATTTGGCTCATCAAAGCTGCTCTAAATGTATATTTGGCTCATCAAAGCCGCTCTAAATGTATATTTGGCTCATCAAAGCTGCTCTAAATGTATATTTGGCTCTTAAAAGCTGCTCTAAATGTACATTTGGCTCATTAAATCTGCTCTAAATGTATATTTGGCTCATCAAAGCTGCTCTAAATGTATATTTGGCTCATCAAAGCTGCTCTAAATGTATATTTGGCTCTTTAAATCTGCTCTAAATGTATATTTGGCTCATCAAAGCTGCTCTAAATGTATATTTGGCTCTTTAAATCTGCTCTAAATGTATATTTGGCTCTTAAAAGCTGCTCTAAATGTATATTTGGCTCATCAAAGCTGCTCTAAATGTATATTTGGCTCATCAAAGCTGCTCTAAATGTATATTTGGCTCTTAAAAGCTGCTCTAAATGTATATTTGGCTCATCAAAAGCTGCTCTAAATGTATATTTGGCTCTTAAAAGCTGCTCTAAATGTATATTTGGCTCATCAAAGCTGCTCTAAATGTATATTTGGCTCATCAAAGCTGCTCTAAATGTATATTTGGCTCATCAAAGCCGCTCTAAATGTATATTTGGCTCAAAAAAGCCGCTCTAAATGTATATTTGGCTCATCAAAGCCGCTCTAAATGTATATTTGGCTCATCAAAGCCGCTCTAAATGTATATTTGGTTCTTAAAAGCCGCTCTAAATGTGTATTTGGCTCTTAAAAGCTGCTCTAAATGTGTATTTGGCTCTTAAAAGCTGCTCTAAATGTATATTTGGGTCAGAAAAGTAAAGTGTGAATCCAGAACTCCAGCAGGTCCGGTGAGAGATTTGTCTGTGTAGAACTGATATTTAGCTCTTTAACCCTGCAGGACGAGGAAGAAGCTAGTGACTGTAGCTCTGTTAGGTTAACAGACGAGGTAAGACCAGGCTCCCCCGGCTCTGTAATCTGCATGACTCCCGAAATTAAGTTATGGATCAAATCATCCAACGCTCTGTGAATCAGTTTGGTTTGTTGATCTTTTTATTTGGTTCTTCCCCGTTCTTGTTTTTAATTTATCCTGGTTTCGTTTGTTTCCCTTTCTCCTGTAATCATGCAGTATAATTTACATTGTTTTGATGGAATATTACTAGAAATTGTGCTCGTTATTTTGCAGATTAAGAATATTCAGTGTTGGGGATGTAACGATGCATCATCAATCGGTTTAAATCTATATAAAGGTGTAAAGCACGTGTCAAAGTCAAGGCCCGACCCCTCGTAGACTTTTATTGACTTTCAATTTAGGTTCCCAATACATTTTTTTTGTTGTTTTCACTTAGCTAGCTGACACTTTTTCTTCTGTGTTTTTGCCACTTTTTTTACGTAGTAGGGTCCAGCACGGTTCAGCAGGACATAGCAGGGCACCGCAGAGCGTAGCAGGGTGTAGTAGGGTTCAGCAGGACATAGCAGGGCACCGCAGAGCGTAGCAGGGTGTAGTAGGGTTCAGCAGGACATATCATGGCACCGCAGAGCGTAGCAGGGTGTAGTAGGGTTCAGCAGGACATAGCAGGGCACCGCAGAGCGTAGCAGGGTGTAGTAGGGTTCAGCAGGACATAGCAGGGCACCGCAGGGTGTAGTAGGGTTCAGCAGGACATAGCAGGGCACCGCAGAGCGTAGCAGGGTGTAGTAGGGTTCAGCAGGACATAGCAGGGCACCGCAGAGCGTAGCAGGGTGTAGTAGGGTTCATCAGGACATAGCAGGGCACCGCAGAGCGTAGCAGGGTGTAGTAGGGTTCAGCAGGACATGGCAGGACATAGCATGGCACCGCAGAGTGTAGCAGGGTGTAGTAGGGTTCAGCAGGACATGGCAGGACATAGCATGGCACCGCAGAGCGTAGCAGGGTGTAGTAGGGTTCAGCAGGACATGGCAGGGCACCGCAGAGCGTAGCAGGGTGTTGTAGGGTTCAGCAGGGTTCAGCAGGACATGGCAGGGCACCGCAGAGCGTAGCAGGGTGTAGTAGGGTTCAACAGGACATAGCAGGGCACCGCAGAGCGTAGCAGGGTGTAGTAGGGTTCAGCAGGACATAGCAGGACATAGCAGGGCATCGCAGGGTGTAGCAGGGTGTAGTAGGGTTCAGCAGGACATAGCAGGGCACCGCAGAGCGTAGCAGGGTGTAGTAGGGTTCAGCAGGACATAGCAGGGCATCGCAGGGTTCAGCAGGACATAGCAGGGCACCGCAGAGCGTAGCAGGGTGTAGTAGGGTTCAGCAGGACATAGCAGGGTGTAGCAGGGTGTAGTAGGGTTCAGCAGGACATAGCAGGGCACCGCAGAGCGTAGCAGGGTGTAGTAGGGTTCAGCAGGGTTCAGCAGGACATAGCAGGGCACCGCAGAGCGTAGCAGGGTGTAGTAGGGTTCAGCAGGACATAGCAGGGCATCGCAGAGCGTAGCAGGGTGTAGTAGGGTTCAGCAGGACATAGCAGGGCACCGCAGAGCGTAGCAGGGTGTAGTAGGGTTCAGCAGGACATAGCATGGCACCGCAGAGCGTAGCAGGGTGTAGTAGGGTTCAGCAGGACATGGCAGGACATAGCATGGCACCGCAGAGCGTAGCAGGGTGTAGTAGGGTTCAGCAGGACATGGCAGGACATAGCATGGCACCGCAGAGCGTAGCAGGGTGTAGTAGGGTTCAGCAGGACATGGCAGGGCACCGCAGAGCGTAGCAGGGTGTTGTAGGGTTCAGCAGGGTTCAGCAGGACATGGCAGGGCACCGCAGAGCGTAGCAGGGTGTAGTAGGGTTCAGCAGGACATGGCAGGACATAGCATGGCACCGCAGAGCGTAGCAGGGTGTAGTAGGGTTCAGCAGGACATGGCAGGGCACCGCAGAGCGTAGCAGGGTGTTGTAGGGTTCAGCAGGACATGGCAGGGCACCGCAGAGCGTAGCAGGGTGTAGTAGGGTTCATCAGGACATAGTAGGGCACCGCAGAGCGTAGCAGGGTGTAGTAGGGTTCAGCAGGGCACCGCAGAGCGTAGCAGGGTGTAGTAGGGAGTGCAGCAGGACCACGGCAGCTGCAACCAAGATCTTGGTGCCATGCTAGTCCAAGGAAATATGCTGGGCGGAAAAAAAAACTAAGGACTCCGGGGAGTAAACTCCCAATGATGGCTAAGGAACTTTTTTTTTAGCTTTACGTCAACCGAACTGTAACACCACCTTCACACTGGCACTTGAAATCAGCTCTGTAATACGCAATGCGCCCCCCAGTGGACGTCGTACTACACCGTTGAAAGCGTCGGAAGCAAGTAGAAAAAAAAATGGCGGAGAAACTAGAACGACTCATTTTGTCAGTGTCCAAATGTCCAATTCTCTACGACCTCTCATCTGAGGGCGATAGAGATATAAACAGAAAGGCTGCTGCAGGAGAAAAGTTGCCACGATGTTGATATGTCAGGTCGGTTAAACGTGATATAGCGGTATGTCAATAGTTTGAGTTACTAACCAACCCGTTAGCATGCGGTCTGTGAATCTCCACAGGAAATGAATGACTTCTGGTCGTTTCGCAGCCGTATCTACTGTACCAATCAGAAGGCGGCGCAAGTGTGTAACGGCCTATGGCGTAATCTTCTTTAGCTCTCACTTGTTTGACTGCAGACGTCACTACACGCTCATAATGTATGTTTAGTTAGATAAAATACTGTTTTAGTTGCACTTCTTTTGATAAGAGGACACATCCGTTGTTTTGCACGGTTTATAGAAATAAAGGAAATCTATTCGTCTGCTGCTCATTCTGTTAAAAAAAACATCCTGAGAAAATTTGTATCATGAACTTAAAGGACAATTCCGGTGCAAAATGAACCTAGGGGTTAATAACGTGTGTGTACCGAGTCAACCGTTCTCTGGGATCTGTTTTCATGCTAATAGTATATAATGTGTAATAATAGACAAAACAAGCTACCGCAAACTGGTGATTAGCTGCTAACGCTAGCTTTCGGGGCAGAGGGTAAATCACTGTTTCTACACCACTAATAAGGCTCAAAATAGCACCACGCTTCCACGGTAGCATAATGAGGGTCCCTACATGTAACCCCAAGCACCGGAGTGTTACCGAAGTAACATAGCTCAAACTTTGAGCTATGTTACTGGTTGCACGGTGTCCCAGAGAACGTTCGACTCGGTACACATATGTTATTAACCCCTAGGTTCATTTTTGCGCCAGATGAGTTGAGTGCATCATTACATCCCTACTCTGTGTATATTTAACATTTAATAAAACTGAGAGTTGATGTTGAGTTTAATTGTTTTCAGGATGATGAAAAGCTGCAAAACATGAATCCAAGGAAGCTTAAATATGAGGTAAGACTATCTTGGTTTTGGGGTTTTGAAAATGTTTAATAATCAATCTGTAATCCTGATGTTTTTCTTACAATGGCAGAGGTTCTGTATCTTATCTCGTTATCGTTATTTTCTCATATGCATGGTAAAGAAAAATGACATCTAAAGAAAAAGCTGAACATTCAATGTGATTTTTGAAAAAATGGTGAATGGGTTTCCTTTCTAAATCTTCAGGTTTAGCAAACAACTGGAGTACATAGACAAGACTTATTATGTTTTATATCCCAATCACTCATATTGAGTCACTCCAGTTTGGTTTGACTTTTAGTTTGGTTGTAAGAGACTCCTAGCCTGGAAATCCAGACCCAAATCCGAAAGATTAAGGGTCTGGCACTGAGTAATGGAAATGGCCCAACTCAAGAAGCGGCACCAAGCATGCACTGAAAATCTCACTGCATGCAATTGGATAACACTACGACCAATCACAACAATACACGGGGTGACGTATCCAGAGCCCCAGACGCTTAGCTACCAGGGGAGCTAACTGGTAGATTAAATTCTTAGCTACCAGAGGAGCTAACTGGTAGATTAGACTCTTAGCTACCAGAGGAGCTAACTGGTAGATTAAACTCTTAGCTACCAGAGGAGCTAACTGGTAGACTCTTAGCTACCAGAGGAGCTAACTGGTAGATTAGACTCTTAGCTACCAGAGGAGCTAACTGGTAGATTAAACTCTCGCCGTATCCGGTCGGCAAAACGGCAAAACCGTCCTTCTTGCAAAGGAACGATTGGAGCGCCGTCTTCTGTTCCTTTTTTTTAGATAAAAAGTCAAGTCTAACTCGTTCATTGTAGCGGCCAAAGCCGTTTCAAACAGCTGGTGTTCATCCGTAGCCATCTTGCAATGTTTACTAATGACTTGGACGTCGCAGCGCTGTCGTCATCTGTTTAGCTCGCCTCTGGCCCGCCTACATCAGATACACCGATGTGATTGGTGCAGCTCGGCTGCAAGGGCATAGTTAATGAGCATCATTACTCAATGCCAGAGTGACTCGCTGAGCTAATTAAAATCGTGCTCTCGTGAGAACTCTGGATTTCCAGGGTAAAAGACCCATGTATCTTGAGGTTCCTTGGAGACCCGAGAAAAAGAAAAGGAAGCCCATTTTCCTCTTTTTAGGACAGTAGCAAACCAATGCATGAAAAATAGGATTAACGGACAACAAAACGCCTTGAAATGAT
Source organism: Sander vitreus (assembly GCF_031162955.1). Classification (NCBI taxonomy): domain Eukaryota; kingdom Metazoa; phylum Chordata; class Actinopteri; order Perciformes; family Percidae; genus Sander; species Sander vitreus. The sequence continues at coordinate 2,242,387 of NC_135856.1, read as the reverse complement.
CGTTAATTGTAACATTTCAGCTCCCAGTCTTTCATTTAAAAAAATGTCGAATCAAACATGGGTAAAATAGTATTTGCAGATGCCTGTTTTTCAAATAAGGTGCAAGATGATTGGAGAACAAAATGTTCTGGATGAGTTCAGAGTATGGGGGAAGTTTAAAGGCTGTTACACACATGGGGGCGTGACAAATAAACACGAAAATGTGAAATAATCCCCTGTGAATTTACGGTCAGGAAGCTGAAGCAATAAAAGCTAACAAGCTATTTTATTGAGTTTCTTTTTAGTGAAATACTTTTATTTAATTGCCTTTGGTGAACGTTACGCAGCAAAAGGTAATTGTTTTTATGTATTAGTCGCCTTCTGTGTGAAAGAACTTGTCACCAAAACAGTGGTTCGAAATTTTTTTATTTATGTGTAATTAATCGCATGAAAAAACATCCCGGGTTAGCCTGACAAGCCAGCCCCACATCCAGATGTTGGGTCTGGGAACTCCCCATTGGCAGGGCTCAATCTGAGGGGCGGGATCAACAGCTGTCTTTCAAATTCCCTCTGCACGCAATAGGATAGCTCTACAACCAATCAGAGCAACGCTAGTTGATAGATTACACTTTAAACTCCGAACACATCTTCCTTTTTTAAGAATGACTTCAGAGCCGTTCTTTGTTCTTTTCTCAAAGAAAAGCTGAACTCCAAGTCTTCCAGAAGACCGCTGTTCACCAGCAGCAGCAGCAGCAGCCATAAGCCCCGCCCACCGACTCTATACACGATGTGATTGGCCTGAGTTTAGTTTTTCCAGCTCGCAAGCCAACGGAGAGTTGCTAGACGACCCTGGCTGCAAAATGAATTGCTGCCGCTAGGGTGGTCTAGATTTCTAGGCTAATCCCAGGTGTGTTAAGACCTTAAGTCAGACACTCAAAACAAAATATGAGTTCTGTGAAAACAATCTATTGCGTCACAAAGGATATAGTCATAAGAAGTATTTGCAAATGCTACTTCGCCCATGTTTGATTAGATTCGTCGAGAGTATTCTTTTGTACATTTGTCATTCTAATTTGCATGCCAAACCTCTTCACACTGTCAATGTTGAATCACCTTCAACTTGCCTGTGCACCTGGTGATGGAGGAACTGTAATTGTCATTGGGGTGGCTAATGGACTTCAGTATAATTCAAAGAGCCTTCTTCACGATGTAGTCATGGACTCCCCCCCCCCCCCCCCCCCTTGTGCACACAGAAAGCCTGCGGGTTGGGGTCTAGCTTCCTGCCTTCCCCGGAGCTTGTGGCAAACTCCCCACTTCACATCCAGGAAAACATGTTCAAAGAATCACAGAACGACATCTTAAAACTTCACAGAGAAGAAAAACATGAATCCCCAGCGAATGTCTTGATTGAAACAAAGGAAGTGCGTTACAGAGATGGCGACAAAAACAAATTGTGGCCAGAAGAAAAGAGTATCCCTGTAGGAAAAGTGGGCCGACTTGTTTGTGAATTTGAACGTTGTACCATTGGACAGCCTAAGATTTGTGTCAGCCCGGCCAACATAGAGACCAAGAGAGTTGATGAAAATGAGAACATCACTGATAACAGGATAAATGATTCTGGCTTCTGTGTTCCTGATGATGATGAAGTGATTATAGATCAAACGACAGAGCTGCCGGTAAATGGACTCTCTTCTTACTCAAAGGAGAAAGTCGAGCACCAAACATGTGATCCAGGGTTGGCACAAGATGTAGAAGTTCCCAATGATCAGTTGTCAAAGTTGCAGAACTTTGACAATGGTGACGGTGATTCCAAGCAGGAGTCGAAGGAATCCGTTAGCGGGCAAATAAAACAAGAGACAGACTCAGAAACCGAGAAAGTGGCGGCCAAAGGGAGCTATGTTTTGGGGTATTTTGCCGGAAAGCTGTCCGAAGTGTACAAAGATGCCGGTAGACGGCTGCAAGGCACACAGGACATGATTCGAAATGTGCGAGCTGGTGAAATAAGGGTTGTGCTCTCTCAGTATGTGACCAAGATCTCCAAAGAGCTGCCACTGATTCATCGAATGCAGCTTACACCGGAGCCAGAACCTTGCATCCTTACAGAAAATGAAGTCTGTCAGGTTGATCAGTTGGGGGGTTTCACCCTCATGGCCCCGGGCATCTCAAGATGGCCTGAAGGCTCTGTGTCGTCTCTCAAAGATGCATGTCCGGAAGTGTTTAATCAAGGGCTGGTCCAGCTGCCGCCAGCCTTGTCTCAGCTACAGTCACTTTCCTCCCAGAAGATGCAAGAGAAGTTGGGATCTGTGGCTCCTCAGATCGAAGTCGACGAGCTTTTGAGTATCTTCTGGCTCAAAACTGCCAACCGTAAGCAGCCAATTCCTAAGCCTGGGTGCTTGTTTTTGTCACGGAAGGACATAACCGTGCTGTCAACAAGTGAAACAAATTCAGAAGACACCATAGCTATTTTTCACCACTTGAATCTCCTGGAAATCAAGGAGGTCCAGATTAGTTTGGCCGGGCAGCACGTTCGCCTAATTGGCTGCACCAAAGACACCGTTTTGGTAGTCTTTACCCACAGCAAAGATCTTACCCAGGAGTTCTGCAAGTCTTTACTCAAAGTCCTTTCTCCGGAAAAGTTCTCTGAAGGGACTGAAGATCACCCGTTACTCTCCGACGACCTAATGGTCCTCTCGTTGGATTGGACGTTGAGCGTTCCTGACATCGTCCTGGCCAACGGCGTTCACGTCACCTCCAGATTCAAGCGTGTCCTCGCAGACCTGCTCTACATCGTCCACGGGAACATGGACGATCCTGGCAAACCTTCTCTGGCACACGTTCGCCCTCTGCTCTACACCAGCGTCAAGCTCAAGAACTCTACCGACACCACGCATCAGGACGCCATTTTCCAGTTCCTCTTGACGGACACTCACGTGGCTCTTCTCCGGGAGGACGGCGTCTTTCACCCCGTGCCGCGCGGCTCCAGTTTGGTCCCTGCCCAGCCCCAGTTTCAGGCACTCAAACTCCGCAAGCATTCAGACATCCGATGCGTGCTCGTCAGGGAGAGTGACAACTGCCTGGTGCTCGAGCTTATGTTTGCAACTCACAAATCACAAACCCGAGGGAAGAAAGTGGAGTCCAGGCTTGAATCTGAGTCGCCCGCCACCTGTGATTCCAGTAATCAGTGCGATTCCTGGAAGTTATCTTTCGGTTGCACTTCAGAAGCTGTAATCCTAGTCAATCATCTGTGTAGCTGAGTCAAACACCTGGACGCATTTTCACCTTGATTCATTTACAAATGCAGAAATTATCAGGCGGGCACCTTATTTGTTTTAGGACGTGTTGAATGAGTTTTTGCCATGTGACGAAGATAAAGAAACTCTACAGATATTGTCTAAAGATCCTAAAAGCAGTGTCTCTTCGATCCATTCACATATGCAGCGTCCTTACTTGTGTCCGAAAGAAAGGGGAGAAACTAGGAAGAAAAGAGAGACATTATCAGACGGGAGCCTTATTTGTTTTAGGATGGGTTAAATATGTTTCTGCCATTTGACGGAGAAAAATAGGAGTTCGGAGATAATGTCTGAAAAGGTGATTAATCATTCTGTGAGGTAAAAAATATTTTTAAAAATATTTTTTTAACGTTTTTATAAACTTTTTGTTCTGTTTTTGATTCGGCCATTTTGCCACAAATTTCTGACAATGTTTTTTTGTGAGGAAGAAGCACAGATAATGTTGATATGTAACTGTAATTTCCTTAGTTTATATTCATTAAAATAATAATATTAGTAGTAGTAATAATGAGTGAAATGTGTTTGTTTTCGGCTTTGTTTACATTTTTTTTTTTTGTCACGTTGACGGTTCTTGATTCTTCTTGTTTGATTTTTTTTGGGGGCTTTTATGGTTCAAAGGGAGAGTTTTGGTGTCACTACATTGCACATTTAATTGTTTGCACTTTAAAAAATGATAGTTATGACCTGATGACTTGAACAAAAAGAGACTATTTGTCATAATTACATAGATTTTTTTTGTATTGGAATTAACGATGTTTAATGTGTCTTTAAAGAAATGTACAATGAAAATATTTTAATTGTTTAAAAAGGATAATAAAGATTGAACTTTCTATGATTCTGTCTGATTTTATTTGGCAAAACATGGATGCAACTTTTCTTAAATCATGTTCAAGAAATTAATTGATAATTATTATAGTCAACCCTTTACTCTCCACTTCCTTTCTTCTCTTTTCCTGTCTTCCCCCCCCCCCATTTCTCCCGGTGACTTCTCCTCTGCAGCAACTGGTCTCTCGTTCTCTCGGGACGAGCGCCGACGGCCTTCAGGAGCTCGTTAAAATTAGCATTCCTCGTTACGTTCTCCGTGGGCAGGGGAAGGACGAGCACTTTGAGTTTGAGGTGAAGGTGAGTTCACGCTGCTGTGTTTTCTTCATCTTCGTCAGACATTTAGGTTCTGATCTGTTCATCCTTCTTATGTCGTCTGGTCTTTCATCATCTTTCTGACTGTTAACCCTTGTGTGGTCTTCCTACCTTATTAACACATTTAAATGTTTAGCCTATCTTTGAAAAACTGAAATGAAAATGTAGGCCACTTACACACTGGCTGCATGGCGTGAGTGTGTCAGCTGCGTGGCGTGAGTGTGTCAGCTGCGTGGCGTGAGCGTGTCGGCTGAGTGGCGTGAGCGTGTCGGCTGCGTGGCGTGAGCGTGTCAGCTGCGTGGCGTGAGCGTGTCGGCTGCGTGGCGTGAGCGTGTCAGCTGCGTGGCGTGAGCGTGGCGTGAGCGTGTCGGCTGCGTGTCAGCTGCGTGGCGTGAGCGTGTCGGCTGCGTGGAATGAGCGTGTCAGCTGCGTGGCGTGAGCGTGTCAGCTGCGTGCGTGAGCGTGTCAGCTGTATGGTGTGAGCGTGTCGGCTGCGTGGCGTGAGCGTGTCGGCTGCGTGGCGTGAGCGTGTCAGCTGTATGGTGTGAGCGTGTCGGCTGCGTGAGCGTGTCAGCGGCGTGAGCGTGTCAGCTGCGTGAGCGTGTCAGCTGCGTGAGCGTGTCAGCTGCGTGAGCGTGTCAGCGGCGTGAGCGTGTCGGCTGCGTGGCGTGAGCGTGTCAGCTGCGTGAGCGTGTCGGCTGCGTGAGCGTGTCGGCTGCGTGGCGTGAGCGTGTCAGATGCTTGGCGTGAGCGTGTCGGATGCGTGGCGTGAGCGTGTCGGCTGCGTGGCGTGAGCGTGTCAGCTGCGTGGCGTGAGCGTGTCAGATGCTTGGTGTGAGCGTGTCAGATGCGTGGCGTGAGCGTGTCGGCTGCGTGGCGTGAGGCGTGAGCGTGTCAGTTGCGTGGCGTGAGGGCGTGAGCGTGTCAGCTGCGTGACTGCGCGTGCACAGCTGCGTGGCGTGAGCGTGTCAGCTGCGTGGCGTGAGCGTGTCAGCTGCGTGAGCGTGTCAGCGGCGTGAGCGTGTCAGCTGCGTGAGCGTGTCGGCTGCGTGGCGTGAGCGTGTCGGCCGCGTGTGCGTGAGCGTGTCAGCTGCGTGGCGTGAGCGTGTCAAGCTGCGTGTCAGCTGCGTGGCGTGAGATGTCGGCTGCGTGACGTGAGCGTGTCGGCTGCGTGGCGTAGTGTCGGCTGCGTGGCGTGAGCGTGTCAGCTGCGTGGCGTGAGCGTGTCGGCAGCGTGGCGTGAGCGTGTCGGCAGCGTGGCGTGTAGCGGCGTGCGGCGAGCGTGGCGTGAGCGTGTCAGCTGCGTGGTGTGAGCGTGTCAGATGCGTGGCGTGAGCGTGTCGGCTGCGTGGCGTGAGCGTGTCGGCTGCGTGGCGTGAGCGTGTCGGCTGCGTGGCGTGAGCGTGTCGGCTGCGTGAGCGTGTCAGCGGCGTGAGCGTGTCAGCGGCGTGAGCGTGTCAGCTGCGTGAGCGTGTCAGCGGCGTGAGTGTGTCAGCTGCGTGGCGTGAGCGTGTCAGCGGCGTGAGCGTGTCGGCTGCGTGAGGGTGTCGGCTGCGTGTCAGCTGCGTGGCGTGAGCGTGTCGGCTGCGTGTCAGCTGCGTGGCGTAAGCGTGTTGGCTGCGTGAGCGTGTCAGCTGTGTGGCGTGAGCGTGTCAGCTGCGTGTCACCTGCGTGGCGTGAGCGTGTCAGCTGCGTGAGCGTGTCAGCTGCATGGCGTGAGCGTGACATTTAGGTTCTGATCTGTTCATCCTTCTTATGTCATCTGGTCTTTCGTCATCTTTCTGACTGTGTTAACCCTTGTGGTCTTCCCACCGACCATGTCCTCTCGGGTCGCTTTTTTCGATGACTTTGACACTTTTTCTGACATTTTTGTCCCTTTTTTTTATTTCTACATACATACATACATACATACATAATGAATAGGAATGGGGCATAGGCTATCCCTGCAATAACATATATGAAACTGACTTGATCTTGGCTGTTTTCAAACGGTACACGTTAAACAAGGCAAATATCCTAAAGAAATATTATAAATAATTGTCCCTAACCCTATGTGGTCGGAACAATGGGATGTCAGAGCAGAGGGTTTATTTTTTCGAAACAAAGGGACATCGGACTAGTGGGCTGTAGGACCAAAGGGAATTTTTCGGGTTATTGAGAGGTCGGAACAATGGAGCGTCTGAGAAATGGGCAGTCCCCAGTTAAAATACAGTTACAGTTA
>NC_135856.1:2215760-2230760 GCF_031162955.1 Sander vitreus | reverse complement strand
TGGCTCTGGGGAAATAATGTTGGACTTTTTTTTTTATTTTTCACTCATTTCTGACATTTTACAGACTTAGCACGATGGACCCAGAATTTTCCTTCTTTGTCAGCGAGCAGAGCGAGGCGTTGACGCAGGCAGGACGGGTTTGAATCCCAGAATGACTTCAACGGCACTTCAGAGCAGTTTGTGTTGAAGGTACGATCACGTTAGCCTTTCGTTCAGACGTTTCTTTGCACTCAGCCCCAGAGAGAGAGAGAGAGAGACAGAGAGAGAGAGACACAGAGAGAGAGAGAGAGACACAGAGAGAGAGAGAGAGAGAGAGAGAGAGAGAGACACAGAGAGAGAGAGAGACACAGAGAGAGAGAGAGAGACACAGACAGACAGAGAGAGAGACAGAGACACGGACGGACGGACAGACGTCCATCCGTCCAAAAAATAATCTTGTTTTCAGTGTTTGCGCCCCTCGCTGTGACTTCCAGTGCTTCGTAGTAAAGGCTCTGACACGCCGACCCGACGGCCGACCGTCGGTAAGAAAGCCAGTCGGGCTGATCAGTCTCCCCGAGGTCCCAGAAGTGCCTCAGAACACACCGAAGCGACGCCCACTTGTTCGTACGTTCTGCGCGTGCGCGAGACGTAATACGTCTCCATAACAGCAGGCGGCGCTAATCTGTATCGTCGCCCCAAAAAAAAAACCCGAAAACCGGAAATGACGAAGGCGTCACGTGGGTCTGGCTACTCCCAAAATACGATCTCATGTTGTACTAAAATAGTTCACCGAAACGTGTTTCTGAAAACATTTGAAGCTCCTCGTTTCCGGTAAGTGTTTTAACATAAGTGCACCGATTCGCTGGTCGAGGGCTAGCTCTCCACCAATCAGATTGGTCCTTGAGTCACCGACCTCGCCAGACTGTCGGACGGACTGATTATCGGGTCGGTGCGTCGGCGCCTTCAGAGACCAGACAGAACTCAGGAAACGACATGAACACGAAACATTACAGCAAGAAAGATGAGTTTTAAATGTTCATAAGTGCACCTGATTATTGCTTGAAGACTGACTTGACTTTCAGTCTGTCGCTGTAAACCTGCTCGATCATTTTTAACACTTTGCAAATGAATCGAAATGTGCTGTCTCTTCATTTTAATGTAAAACTATATCTGACGTATCGGTAAAATTGCACGCAGAAGATATTTTGTCACTGATGGAAACTGTTTTCCAACTTTTTAAGAGAAAACAACTGTTTCACTGAATAAATGCTGCAAAGAAGTACACGTCGATGCCACTGATCTGTGTGTGCCCTGTTCCTATTTAAAGGGTAACTACCGTTTTTTTTTTAACCTGGACCCTGTGTTCCTATGTTCCTATGTTCCTGTGTTCCTGTGTGTTCCTATGTTCCTATGTTCCTGTATGTTCCTGTGTTCCTATGTTCCTGTATGTTCTGTGTTCCTATGTTCCTGTGTTCCTGTGTGTTCCTGTGTGTTCCTGTGTGTTCCTATGTTCCTGTGTTCCTGTGTTTCTGTGTTCCTGTGTTTCTGTGTCTAAGTGTCTGATGGGAACAACAATCTCTGACGTTGGTCCAGTATTAAGAGAGATCTCTGCAGTCTGCAGCAGAGAAACAAGCTGCAATGTGAGTTAATAGTAATTGTCCAGCTTGTATTTACCTTCACTAAAGTTCTGTTTTAGCCGCTGACAGACTCAGATTATTCTAAGTGTCTCACAACATTATGGGAAGGATTCCTACAGAGAGAGACCTTTAAATCCTCTTAAAGACCTTTCTGTTACAGAGTAAGATCCTTTTATTAAACATAAAAACATCCCACGAAATTGCGTTTGCTAAACCCACCAGACTCCATGTAAATAATCAGGACTTTTAGCGTGTATAGAGACAGCATATCTCCACCAGACTCCATGTAAATAATCAGGACTTTTAGCGTGTATAGAGCCAGCATATCTCCACATGTAAATGGGTGAATTAAGGGTTTATTTCAACCAAACCAGAGTGGTGATTGTTGGAACAGTGGAAAGATGAACCAAGACGGCTTTTGATAGTTTTATTTAGTTTCTGTCCACTTTGAATGAAGTGTGTTTTACGATGATAAAAGTCCTGATTATTTACATGGAGTCTGGTGGAGATATGCTGGCTCTATACACGCTAAAAGTCCTGATTATTTACATGGAGTCTGGTGGAGATATGCTGGCTCTATACACGCTTAAAAGTCCTGATTATTTACATGGAGTCTGGTGGAGATATGCTGGCTCTATACACGCTAAAAGTCCTGATTATTTACATGGAGTCTGGTGGAGATATGCTGGCTCTATACACGCTAAAAGTCCTGATTATTTACATGGAGTCTGGTGGAGATATGCTGGCTCTATACACGCTAAAAGTCCTGATTATTTACATGGAGTCTGGTGGAGTTTGGTGATGGTGTATTTCGGGGCTGTTTCATGTTAAACTAAAAGGATCTTCCTCTTTAACTAAAAGGTCTATCTCTGTAGGGATCCTTTCATAATGTTGTCAGACACTTAGAATAATAATCTGAGTCTGTCAGCAGCAACAAACAGAACTTTTAGTGGACGCTGACTGACGCTGCGCAATTTCCCAATAACGATACATTGCAGCTTGTTTCGTCTCGCTTAATACTGGACCAATTTCAAAACATTGTCATTCCCATGAGTCACTTAAACACTAAAACAGGAAAATAGGGTCCAGGTTAAGAAATAACCTAAGTTACCCTTAGAGCCGGCAACTCTGCAACATTTATATCAGAGCTGATATCATTTCTAAGCAATTAGATCCTGAAGTCTTCCAGAGCCTCACTGTTGTCTTAGCAGCTGCATGAACAGGGAAACTGTTTTGGGTTTTTCGACACAAGTTGGGTATAACTTGCCTCAACGTGAACGGCCAACCAGCTGGCTTGCTTCATACATAAGCCATACTGTGTGTGTGTGTGTGTGTGTGTGTGTGTGTGTGTGTGTGTATAAAGTGTAAATGTTAATGTGCATAGTTTTTCTATACGACATGCCTGTATGCAATGTAAACTATTGGCATTGAATGTCAGTAAAGGGAATGTACCAAAGCATTCAGACTGTGCGTTTTCTTTTCCAGGTGAACGAGAGCTGTTTAAAGGAATAACCTAGGGTCTTTTTGTGAATGTACCCAAGTCAGACTTTCATTTAAAAGCATATTTAGGATGGAAACGCCACTTTTAAGATGGACCGTATTCTGGTTTTTGGGTCAAATGGCCTTCTGAATGGGAGAGCTAGGGGCGCTACGATGCTAGCCTCAAAATATCTGTTTAAACCACTAAGAAGGCTCGACACAACATGAGCCTTTGCTCCAAGTATCACCAGGAGCTCTACACCTTAACCACAGCACTGACAACACTGGTTGGTACCCAGAGTTTACTAAAAGGAGGTTTTGAACAACTCACGTTAGCTGTTGTTCTTCCGGTCTCCGTCTATCGAGCCAGTCAGAAATAGTCGAGGGAGGAGAGTAAAGATGGAAAGCTCCTAAAGCTTAGTTCCATATAAATGCACAGATTATTCGTTGTTTTGTCGTTAGTGAAACACAATATTGACCTTGTAGTTGAAAAAGGAGCCTCGTATAAGATGACATTTCCTCCTATGGAGTCCGTTCATTCACATTCAGAGATCGTCTATGTTGGACTGGGAGAATGGCGGATAGCGTAAACAACAACAGCTAACGTGAGTTGCTCAAAACCTCTTTTTAGTAAACTGTGAACACAAACGATGTTCTCAATGCTGGAGTTCATGTGTAGAGCCCCTGGCGATACTTGGAGCCGTTATGTTTTTCTATTTGCTGTTGATGATTTGCAGTTCAGGGCCACCGTACAACTGGCATCTCCGAACCACGTGAGAGACCTCTGGAGCTGTCTTAAATAACTGAGACAGGACGAGAAGTGTCCAGGGCCACGTTCAGCCCCGACAAAACGTAGCAACACGTTGATTTAAACTGAAACGGGGGTGCGTTGAACACCCTGATGCAGCGGTGTAGTCTACGTGATACGCAGGTATACGTAGTATACCCACTAAGAAAGCTCCAGGATTTCCCATATAGCCTCTTAAAAATGCACAATGACCCACAACAACATACTTTCCATTATATTTTTAATATATTTTGAACTGTCATCTGTGTTTTTCTTCTTCACGTAGGCTAAATAAAGGGATTTCCACTGTAAATGGGTGCATAAAAGTGTATCAGAATGCAGGAAATGAAGTCGTTGACGCTCAACTTCCCTATGGGAGGACACCCAGACCCCCCCACTATGCTATGCATCCATACATATACAGTACAGTATACTAGGGGTGGAACGGTACATGTATTGGTATTGAACAGAAACAGTACGGGCGTCTCGGTTCGGTACATGAATTTACACGGAGAATACACGGTATAAAAATAAATAAACCTCACGTGCAAATGAATTAATGTAATGTGGAACTACTGTTACATACGCGTTTCTTAGGGACACCTAATCTGTAGCCCCGCCTTAGCTCTGAAGCTCCTGAGCTCCGCCTACATGTCGAGTCGGTCCAGTGAGTCCACACGAAGAGAACTAGTCCCTTCCATACACAGCCAAACATGGACGTACTGTAGCTGTAGCCCTTCTCTCCTCGACCACAAATGGCTTCCAGGCCCATTTGCTTCACTGTTAGCACCACTGTTAGCTCCGCTTTTAGCTCCGCCGTTAGCTGTTAGCTCCGCCGTTAGCTTCGCTGTTTGCTGTTAGCGTGTGAAGCTAACGCCACAATTCACCAACTGCTCTGTAACCGAAGCTGCTCTTTTAACACCCCTGCTCTGTGCATTCACACCTGAGAGCAGCGCTGGTCTCCCATGTCACACTGCTAGCTGATGGTCTTAAACGAGAGAAAACGTAAGTCAAAGCCCGCTGCTCACCGCTTCACACCGTTCTGAGGAAACGCGCCGTTCAACCAGGAAACCGTAGCAACACGCTGCACACCGTTTTGAGATTGAACGTGCCCCAGAAGTGAGATACAAACAGGAAATATACTACAAAAAAATAAACGTCCTGTCACTTTCAACTGCTTTTATATTTTAAGCAAACTTAACACAGACGTGACGAACAGAAATGGAATAATGTGTTCCTGATCTCCTCATGTACTGCACCAGACTGGCCAGTTCATTAAGTACTGCAGTACATCTCCTCATGTACTGCACCAGACTGGCCAGTTCATTAAGTACTGCAGTACATCTCCTCATGTACTGCCCCAGACTGGCCAGTTCATTAAGTACTGCAGTACATCTCCTCATGTACTGCCCCAGACTGGCCAGTTCATTAAGTACTGCAGTACATCTCCTCCTCATGGACTGCACCAGACTGGCCAGTTCGTTAAGTACTGCAGTACGTCTCCTCCTCAGGTACTGCACCAGACTGGCCAGTTCGTTAAGTACTGCAGTACATCTCCTCCTCAGGTACTGCACCAGACTGGCCAGTTCATTAAGTACTGCAGTACATCTCCTCCTCATGTACTGCACCAGACTGGCCAGTTCATTAAGTACTGCAGTACATCTCCTCCTCATGTACTGCACCAGACTGGCCAGTTCATTAAGTACTGCAGTACATCTCCTCCTCATGTACTGCACCAGACTGGCCAGTTCATTAAGTACTGCAGTACATCTCCTCCTCATGTACTGCACCAGACTGGCCAGTTCATTAAGTACTGCAGTACATCTCCTCCTCATGTACTGCACCAGACTGGCCAGTTCATTAAGTACTGCAGTACATCTCCTCCTCATGTACTGCACCAGACTGGCCAGTTCATTAAGTACTGCAGTACACTCTCCTCATGTACTGCACCAGACTGGCCAGTTCATTAAGTACTGCAGTACATCTCCTCCTCATGTACTGCACCAGACTGGCCAGTTCATTAAGTACTGCAGTACATCTCCTCCTCATGTACTGCACCAGACTGGCCAGTTCGTTAAGTACTGCAGTACATCTCCTCCTCATGTACTGCACCAGACTGGCCAGTTCGTTAAGTACTGCAGTACATCTCCTCATGTACTGCACCAGACTGGCCAGTTCGTTAAGTACTGCAGTACATCTCCTCATGTACTGCACCAGACTGGCCAGTTCATTAAGTACTGCAGTACGTCTCCTCCTCATGGACTGCACCAGACTGGCCAGTTCATTAAGTACTGCAGTACATCTCCTCATGTACTGCACCAGACTGGCCAGTTCATTAAGTACTGCAGTACGTCTCCTCCTTATGTACTGCACCAGACTGGCCAGTTCATTAAGTACTGCAGTACATCTCCTCATATACTGCACCAGACTGGCCAGTTCATTAAGTACTGCAGTACATCTCCTCATGTACTGCACCAGACTGGCCAGTTCATTAAGTACTGCAGTACATCTCCTCCTTATGTACTGCACCAGACTGGCCAGTTCATTAAGTACTGCAGTACATCTCCTCCTCATGTACTGCACCAGACTGGCCAGTTCATTAAGTACTGCAGTACATCTCCTCCTCATGTACTGCACCAGACTGGCCAGTTCATTAAGTACTGCAGTACATCTCCTCATGTACTGCACCAGACTGGCCAGTTCATTAAGTACTGCAGTACATCTCCTCCTCATGTACTGCACCAGACTGGCCAGTTCATTAAGTACTGCAGTACATCTCCTCCTTAAGCAGTACCCGCCCCCCCGATTCATACATGTCAAATCAGCCCAAATGAAGGCCGACGGCCCCTCTGACGGCCGACGGCACGGAGCACACCGACCAGACTGGAGTCACCGACCTCGCCAGACTGTCAGACGGCCGACTATCGTCTCGGTGTCTCAGCGCCTTTTAAACGCGCGGTGTAGTCGCCGCAGCCGACCTGTCGAGCGCCAGTGTGACGTCAAGGGAGCGCCGTTACAGTTTATACTCGCGCGTGGTGGTCGCGACACTCGTTGCAGTCTTCTCCTGAACAGAGGTGGCGCTAATGAGGAAAGGCTAACGACGTTGCTATTTCTACGGGCTAGAAGAAGCAAAAGGTAAACGACGGCAGAACTGGCCGCAGCATTGACGTCAATGCTTGGATTTGATTGGATGACATACTTGGTGGGAGCAAGCCTTTCATTCACCATTAAGCCTAACTTTCGCCAAAATGTAACCTAGGGTCTGTTTGTGAATGTACTTGAGTCAGACTTTCATTTAAAAGCCTATTTAGGACGGAAACGCCACTTTTAAGATGGACCGTATTCTGGTTTTTGGGTCAAATGGCCTTCTGAATGGGAGAGCTAGGGGCGCTACGATGCTAGCCTCAACATAGCTATTTATAAACCACTAAGAAGGGATATACTAAATCTGTGGCTACTGGTAGCGGCCGGAAACAACAAGACCTACGGTGTGCTCTGGGTACTCAATGTTCTCCATGCTTTCGTTTCGAGCCTTCTTAGTTGTTTAACAATAGCTATTTTGAGGCTAGCGTCAAAGTGCCGTTAGCTCTCCCATTCAAAAGGCCATCTGACGGGAATACGGTCAATCTTAAAAGTGGCGTTTCCGTCCTAAATGTGCTTTTAAACGAAAGTCTGACTCGGGTACATTCACTAAAATTTTTGGCGAGAGTTAGGCTTTAAGTATCTTGCTCAGGGACACATTGGTTGATGTATCGCAGTGGGAATTGAACCCAGGTCTCCCACACCAAAGGCATGGGTCATAGCCACTGCGCCACCACCACCCCTACCACCCATGTATTGCCCTGGCCACACCTGCTGTCTCCATGCCTCTTGTACCATGCCCTAAGCACGTTCACGCAGACGATTTTCAGAGTCCGTAGAAGTCTCTCTTTACTTTCCTAATTTTCTTTTAACTGTGACCTTAATTGCCTACCGCCCATAAGCTGTCATTGTCTTTTCGACCGTTAGTTGTTTATGGTTCATTGAACAAGCGTGGAAAACGGAGGCCCAATCCCAAAGTCCGGACTCACGGACTTTGCTGCGCGTTCTCGTGAGATTCCTACGGGCTTAGGGTTGTCCCAATGTCGAATGTCAAAGGGCGAGAGGGTTTGAGGACACACTTACCGAGCCCTTTAGCGTGAGTCTGCGTCGATGCAGACTTCACCAAAAGGGTATTACCCACAGTTCAAAGCGTTGTGACGTTTACCGCAGAGACCGTAGGGGAAATCCGGGAATTACAAAAGGTAAACGACAGCACGACACACGACCACGGAGCAGACCAGCCTGTCGTCCTGGCTCGTAAAACAAGAGGTTGAAAACATGGAATCAGGCGGCCGTCTCCTGGGCCTCGGCCGCGTGGAAAGCGACAAACTCAAAATGAAAATTCCCAAACCAGCAAGTGTCAGCGGCATCTTTGTTAGTAAACGTCACCAAGGTAACGTGTGATCTGGTGAAGTGCTGTGCCAATCCCATTTCTACCTATCTGAGCCCATGTGGCCTCACTCACTCACTCAGCACCTGAGATCAATTAATGGCGTTTTTCCATTACATGGTACCTGCTCGCCTCGCCTCTACTCGCCTCACTGTGCGTCCGTTCTCCGTTGCTGATTTTCGTACCGCCTCAGCGTGACTGGTCGTCATAGCGGCGCCGCAGGAAACTGCCGTGACCTAACGCGACACCTAGAACGTGGAAGGTGTGTTGTTGTCAGAAGACACATTTAGTTTCAAATGAAGCTGGAGGCAGCAGAAATAAACACAGCTGGCTGAACTAGTTAAAAATGGCGGGTTTGTTCAGGACGCCCCCGTCTGTCGCTTTCACGTCACCTTTTCGGCTCGCCTCAGCTCGCTGGGAACCTCGACTGAGGTGGTACTAAAAAAGGTACCTGTTAGCAGGTACCAGGGACTTTTTACCGTAATGGAAAACCAAAAAAGGTGAGTAGAGGCGAGGCGAGCAGGTACCACGTAGGGGAAAAGCTCCATTTGTCTTTAGTCTTTAGTCCTCAGGACTCACGTTGGGATTGGGTCATTGTTTTAAACCCTTCACAATGAAGATCTCTAAAGTTATTTGGATTTTTACAGAAGTATCTTTTAAAATACAGTGTCCTGAAAAAGGTGAGTTTATATCGAACAAAGACCGGAAGTGCAGCCGAAGTTCCGATGACGGAGAGGTAAAGGAGTGAAGTCGTGTGTGTGTGTGTGTGTTTGAACGTAGGTAACACGTGGAGGGGTTTCAGTGTTCAGAGGCCGGTCCCAGAGAGGTCCGTCCCCTGAGGATCTGCTCCGACGGCCGGACGGAGAGGTCGTTCAGAGGGACTCCCGAAGCCTTCAGCTTCTCCTGACAGCTCTGCAGCAGCCCGTCGTACTCCTGCAGGTCACAGCACACAGGTTTCATTTTCACTCCGCTGACCGTGACGTTAGCCCTGCGAGGTCTAACGGCATGTTTACGTATCTTCGTGGATTCTCCTTCTAACCCTCCCGTTGTCTTCCCGTCGACCGTGCAACTGTGGGTTTTTCTGGGTCGAAATTTCAACATTTTGTTGTTATTTTTCAACGTTTTTGTCGATGTTATTCAATGTTTTTGGTCACTTTTGAGCATTTAACCCTCCTGTTTTCCTCGGAAGAATAACGTGGATGGTTCTGTACGACGAAAAGAAAGATCAGTTCACTACGTTCATTGAATTTGGGTGCGTTATTCAATTGTATGGCATTTGAAAAAAAATAATTGACAAAAGAACTTCCGACAAAGCGACAAAAACAGAGAGGGGGAAAAAAAAGTGACAAATTTTGGAGAAAGCGTCAAGAACGTGGTTTAAAAACAACAAAAATGTCTTTAAAAAAAGTGTCTTGCGGTTTTAATTTACATATTCTGACCCAGAAAAACTAAAAGCTGCATCTCGCACGGTCGCCGGGAAGACAACACAAGGGTTAAAAAAAATAATGTTTTAGTTGAATTATTTTCCTGCGTTTTTGTAGCTTTTTCCAACATTTGTCACTTTTTTTTTATTATGTTTTTGTCCATTTTTTAAGACGTTTTTTTGTCACTTTCTTTAACAAGTTTTGGACGTTTTTTCCGATTTTTTTCGTCACTTTTTTCAGCGTTTAAGAAAGACAGATTCAGCAGCTGCACGGCCTGTTTCTCTCTTCAGATGTTTCCAGAAACACGTTACGGGAAACTATTTTAGGACGATATGAGATCGTATTCTGAACGAGACGCCATTAATGGTCGGTTGAAAAATCCAAAATCCGGAAGCAGCAGCCAGACCCACATGACGCGTTCGTCCAATCAGCTGTTGGTTTTCATTTTTGGGCGACCATACAGACTAGCGCCGCCTGCTGTTGTGGAGACGTATTACGTCTCGTCTCTTCAGAGGCAGATTTTTTGACCAACTCGGGGAGACTAATCAGTCTGACTGGCTTTTCTGCCGACGGTCGGCCGTCTGGTCGGGGTGTTGTAACGGCCGTCTGGTCGGGGTGTTGTAACGGCCGTCTGGTCGGGGTGTAGTAACGGCCGTCTGGTCGGGGTGTAGTAACGGCCGTGTGGTCGGGGTGTAGTAACGGCCGTCTGGTCGGGTGTGTTGTAACGGCCGCCTGGTCGGGGTGTTGTAACGGCCGCCTGGTCGGGGTGTTGTAACGGCCGCCTGGTCGGGGTGTAGTAACGGCCGCCTGGTCGGGGTGTAGTAACGGCCGCCTGGTCGGGGTGTAGTAACGGCCGTCTGGTCGGGTGTAGTAACGGCCGCCTGGTCGGGTGTAGTAACGCCGCCTGGTCGGGGGTAGTAACGGCCGTGGTCGGGTGTTGTAACGGCCGTCTGGTCGGGGTGTAGTAACGGCCGTGTGGTCGGGGTGTAGTAACGGCCGTCTGGTCGGGGTGTAGTAACGGCCGTGTGGTCGGGGTGTAGTAACGGCCGTGTGGTCGGGGTGTAGTAACGGCCGTCTGGTCGGGTGTAGTAACGGCCGTCTGGTCGGGTGTAGTAACGGCCGTGTGGTCGGTGTGTAGTAACGGCCGTGTGGTCGGTGTGTTGTAACGGCCGTCTGGTCGGGGTGTTGTAACGGCCGTCTGGTCGGGGTGTTGTAACGGCCGTGTGGTCGGTGTGTTGTAACGGCCGTCTGGTCGGTGTGTTGTAACGGCCGTCTGGTCGGTGTGTTGTAACGGCCGTCTGGTCGGGGTATGTTTACGCGAAGTCATGATGTCATGTTACAGTTTTATAGCATTTGAAAAAAATGTTTTAAAACTCGTGATTAAACGTTGACGTAAACCAGTCTGTGATTCACTGAACTATTAGTCAAATAAATATAAATTAGGTTTATTGACCATGAATTTAAACAAGAACGTTGGAAAAAAAAGAAAAAGACAAAAGCTTCGAAATGAGCTCCAAAAAAAGTACATTTTTGGCATTTTTCCATCACATGGTACCTGCTCGACTCGCCTCGCCACACTGTGCGTCCGTTTTCCGTTGCAGATGTTAGTACCGCCTCAGCGTGGCTGGTCGTTATACGCCGGCTCGACACACACACCAGCACACAAGTACAAACATCAGGCCACTTGAGCTTGTTTTCCAGTTCTGTGGAGGCTCCACGCAGAGCTTTCTCCGTAGCCGATGTAAGTGGCCTGATGTTTATACTTGTGTGCTGGTGTGTGCGTCGAGCCGGCCATGTGTGTGTGTACGTGGCTACGGCGAAAGCTCTGCCTGGAGCCTCCGCAGAACTGTAAAACAAGCGGCGCCGCAGGAAACTGCCGTGACCTAACGCGACACCCAGAACGTGGAAGGTGTGTTGTTGTCAGAAGACACATTTAGTTTCAAATGAAGCTGGAGGCAGCAGAAATAAACATGGTGGGTTTGTTCAGGACGCCCCCGTCTGTCGCTTTCACGTCACCTTTTCGGCTCGCCTCAGCTCGCTGGGAACCTCGACTGAGGTGGTACTAAATAAAGTACCTGTTAGCAGGTACCAGGGACTTTTTATCGT
The DNA here is from genome assembly GCF_031162955.1 of Sander vitreus. NCBI lineage: Eukaryota > Metazoa > Chordata > Actinopteri > Perciformes > Percidae > Sander > Sander vitreus. Next base: position 2,218,877 of record NC_135856.1, on the reverse strand, counting down.
AATGGAAAACCAGAAAAGGCGAGTAGAGTCGAGGCGAGTGGAGCAGGTACCACGTAGGGGAAAAGCGACTTTTGACGGAAGGAGTTCATGGTCGACAGGAAGACAACACAAGGGTTATGAACGTTAAATAATGTGAGTTTTGACTGTGAAATTAAACTGTGCAGCGGTGATTTACTCACAACAATTCAATCAAAGAAACAAACTGACCTCACAATCTCGAGCCAAGTCGCTCTGCAAGGCGGCGATGGAGGCTCGTTTAGACGCCAGTATTTCCTACGAGCAGGAAGAACACTTTTCAGACTTTTGTTCTTGAAGCTCGCACACAAATATCAAGAAATATATATTAGTCGACCAATGCCTACCAGACACTAGAAGACTTTGAAAGTCTGATACCATCTCACGTCTAACCTTGAAGACTCAGTCAGTCCCTCCAGAAAAATGTGATTACGGGAACACGTAATCAGCCAAAGTCTTCATATTTATTTCTTCAAATACGCCGCACTTTCGCCGCATTAATTGCCGATTTCCACGCAAAATACGCGGGGCGTGCATGATGTCATAATCCCCGCACTGTCGTTGCAAAAGAAGTCCCGTATATCTTAGCAGAGAGATGGAAAATGTTGCGTTTACTTCACACGAGAGCAGCTGTTTTCCCGTTGCCATAGGAGCGTTATGAAGCGACGCGGTGAGGCGACACTGTGAGGCGACGTGATGACGTGACGTCATGAAGTGACGTGATGAAGCGACGTGACGACGTGACGTTATGACGCGACGTGATGACGTGACGTCATGAAGTGACGTGATGACGCCGACGCGATGAAGCTGACGTGATGAAGCGACGCGATGAAGCTGACGTGATGAAGCGACGCGATGAAGCTGATGCGGATGAAGCTGACGTGATGAAGCGACGTGATGAAGCCGACGTGATGAAGCGACGTGATGAAGCCGACGTGATGACGTGATGAAGCGACGTGATGACGTGACGCGATGAAGCTGACGTGATGAAGCTGACGTGATGAAGCGACGTGATGAAGCGACGTGATGAAGCTGACGCGATGAAGCGACGTGATGAAGCGCGATGAAGCTGACGTGATGAAGCGACGCGGATGAAGCGACGTGATGACGCTGATGAAGCGACGTGATGAAGCGACGTGATGAAGCCGACGTGATGAAGCGACGTGATGAAGCTGACGTGATGAAGCCGACGCGGATGACGCGACGTGATGAAGCGACGTGATGAAGTGACGCGATGAAGCTGACGCGATGAGCGACGTGATGAAGCGACGCGATGAAGCGCGACGCGGATGAGCGACGTGATGAAGCTGACGCGATGAAGCGACGCGATGAAGCGACGTGATGAAGCGACGTGATGAAGCTGACGCGATGACGCGCGATCGCGGATGAAGCGCTGACGCGGATGAAGCCGACGTGATGACGCCGACGTGATGACGCGACGTGATGAAGCTACGCATGAAGCTGACGCATGAAGCGACGTGATGACGCCGACGTGATGAAGCTGACGTGATGAAGCCGACGCGATGAAGCGACGTGATGAAGCGACGTGATGACGCGACGTGATGACGCGACGTGATGACGCGACGTGATGAAGCGACGTGATGACGCGACGTGATGACGCCACGTGATGACGCCACGTGATGACGCGACGTGATGAAGCGACGTGATGAAGCGACGCGACGTCATGAAGCGACGTCATGAAGCGACGCGACGTCATGAAGCGACGTGATGACGCTGACGTGATGACGCTGACGCGATGACGCGACGTGATGACGCGACGTGATGACGCGACGCTGATGAAGCGACGCGATGAAGCGACGCGATGAAGCGCGACGTGATGACGCCGACGTGATGACGCCGACGTGATGACGCGACGTGATGACGCCGACGCGATGACGCCGACGTGATGAAGCCGACGTGATGACGCTGACGTGATGAAGCGACGGATGAAGCGACGTGATGACGCGACGTGATGACGCGACGTGATGAAGCGACGTGATGAAGCGACGTGATGAAGCGACGTCATGAAGCGACGTGATGAAGCGACGTCATGAAGAGACGTGAACATCATCGTAAAGCTGTAAACTCCGCGATGAAGCCACGATGACGCCACAGTTTTTGCAAGTTCACCGCTATTTCATCGCAGTTTTTCAGAAAACGTGACGCGTCATCAAGGATTTTAGCCCAAAACAATCACAAAATGACTCTGGAAGGGCTGCATAATGTAGCCTAGAAGTCTAGACGCACCCTAGCGGCAGTGGATATAAAACTAAGACCATACCTCGAGTTTGTTTGCGGCGCTGCCGCCTGCAGTTTGGTCGACGTTGGAGGCCGACAGCGCGGCGCAGAGCTGCGCCTCCTTCTTCTCCACAGTTTCCGTCAGCGCAGCCAACTTCCTCTCCAGCAGCAACTCCTTCAGTCCGCACTTCTGCTGCATGTCCAGGATGGCCTCCGTCTGCATCTTCAGCAGATCGTCCCGCTCCTGCTGAACCTGAAAACATGCAAAACCCAGAGTTTTCCAGAAGTTTGTGGAGGACTTACGTAAGTGCACGTATTTGGCGGGAGGGTTTAGGGGGTGACTCCCTCAAGATAACGTTACTACAGTAAAAGTGTGTAAGTCTCGTCAGGAAAATGTAGTTGAAGGGTTAAAAGTAAAGAAGAATCCTCCTGTTATAGAAAGTGGAGAGGATCCAAACAGTGGGGGTGTGTAATGGTCTGATCGAAACACACACGCAGACACACACACACACACACACAACCGACAGCACACAGAGACACACACACACAGACACATGCACAGACACACAAACATAGCAGACACACAGACAGACACACACACACACACACACACACAACACCACAGAGACACACACACACAGACAGAGACACACACACAGACAGAGACAGACACACACACACACAGACAGACACACACGCACACACACACACATAGACACAGACACACAGACACACACACACAGACACACACACACACACACAGACAGACAGACAGACACACACAAACACACACACACAAACACAAACACACACACACAAACACAAACACACACAGACACACACAAACACACACACACACACAGA
>NC_135856.1:2185760-2203260 GCF_031162955.1 Sander vitreus | reverse complement strand
TAGACTTGAAAGGGGAGAGAGAGGGGCAGACACACACACACACACACACACACAGACACACACACACACACACACACACGCACAGACACACACACACACACACACACACAGACACACACACACACACACGCACAAACACACACGCACACAGACATTTTTTAAACCGTAGAAAGAAGGAAGGAAGACAAGAAAAGGTCCAAAGAAGCCACAAAAACATCACATTTTTGGTATAAAATAAAGGGCTCCATAAGGAACAATGGTCTGGTAACAACAGCCTTGTAACTGAAATACATTTTGCAAAAAACTCTTACGTACACGTGCCCCCGTTTGAGGAACACCGGCGTAGATCATTGAGATATGAAATGTATTGAGCCCAAATATATAGAGTCTTTATTCATCTTGAGGGAAATTTAAGGCATCCAGTAGCTTAGACAACCATAACAGAACAAACACACATACACACATACTGTATATCTCACATACATACAATTATAGATATGATGTTGATTAAAAAAAGCTGACAAATTAGATGTTCTCACCGTTCAAGCTGAGACCGAAGCGTCCAGCGAGGAGGAGGAGGAGATAGAGCAACATCTCTGCAGCCCACTGACCTTGTTAAGTGACAGACGACTAAAATGCTGTCTTCTTTGTATCTGAGGGGAAGTTATGACGAACGAGGTTGTGGTTGGACGTGCAAAGTAGCTGTTATTTTTAATACTGTGTGGCTATTAGATCAGCAGCTGATTTAGATCTTGAAAACAATAATAGTTTGTTGAAGGCGTCTGAAATGTGGGAGCGTTCCTATGTTCTCACATTTGCTTTTTCATAAATATGTCTCAGATTTTATCCCCCTAATCCTAAAAAATGTGTGGGAGGGTAGGGCTTAAATTGAAGAGAAATGTAGGAACACAAGACCTCATTTTGAAAATGTTCTAGAAATGTGGGACCATAGGGCTGTGGGACCATTGGGCTGTGGGAACACAGGGCTGTGGGACCATTGGGCTGTGGGAACATAGGGCTGTGGGACCATTGGGCTGTGGGAACACAGGGCTGTGGGACCATTGGGCTGTGGGAACACAGGGCTGTGGGACCATTGGGCTGTGGGACCATTGGGCTGTGGGAACATATGGGCTGTGGGACCATTGGGCTGTGGGAACATAGGACTGTGGGACCATTGGGCTGTGGGAACATAGGGCTGTGGGACCATAGGGCTGTGGGACCATAGGGCTGTGGGACCATAGGGCTGTGGGAACATAGGGCTGTGGGACCATAGGGCTGTGGGACCATAGGGCTGTGGGACCATTGGGCTGTGGGACCATAGGGCTGTGGGACCATTGGGCTGTGGGAAAATATGGCTGTGGGACCATTGGGCTGTGGGAACATTGGGCTGTGGGACCATTGGGCTGTGGGACCATTGGGCTGTGGGACCATAGGGCTGTGGGACCATAGGGCTGTGGGACCATTGGGCTGTGGGACCATTGGGCTGTGGGAACATAGGGCTGTGGGACCATAGGGCTGTGGGACCATAGGGCTGTGGGAACATATGGCTGTGGGACCATAGGGCTGTGGGAACACAGGGCTGTGGGAACATATGGCTGTGGGACCATTGGGCTGTGGGATCATTGGGCTGACCACCTGAAATGTAACACCCAATGAGTTAAATTTCACAAATACATTGTCCTTATATAACCTATTTATTAAATAAAATGCCTCATTAGACTTTATTCTAAAATTCTACAAATATTTTCTTCATCCTCAGAATTCAGAGGTCAAATTTTGACCCGTTTTCAAAAAGTTCCTATATCAGAAATTTGGGTTTCTTTCAACCAAATTGTGTAACGTGGATGGTTCCCTACAACGCTCTTCATAAGCTAAACAAGTGATCAGTTCACTACTTTCACTGGATTTGGGTGTTTTATTAACTTGTATAGCATCTGATTAAACAGTTTAACAAAACTGATAAAAGTGACAAAAATGTCAGAAAAGAAATCCACAAAAACACTGGAAAACGTGACAAAAACTTGCGAAATGAAGTTGATATTTGATATAAACACATCGGGAAAAGTGACAAAAGTGTCAAGACAATCAAAACGTTAAAAAGAAAAGGTTTAGATTCCAATTTTTGACCCAGAAAAACATCCATTCACCAAATGGAAAGACAACAAAATGACAAAATGACAGTACTCTGATCCAATGGATTGGGGGGGAACCAAGGATGGGGGGCAATCATATTTCAGGGTCTAACCCCCCCCCCCCAACCCTCGGACTTTCTTCTACCCACCTATTGTGCAATATTTAATATTTAATACTATTTATAATATTGATAATACTGTGCAATTCCATTACTGTGCAATATCTGTATACTGTGTAACATCTGTATACTGTGTAACATCTGTATACTGTGTAACATCTGTATACCGTGTAATATCTGTATACTGTGTAACATCTGTATACCGTGCAACATCTGTATACTGTGTAACATCTGTATACCGTGTAACATCTGTATACTGTGTAACATCTGTATACTGTGTAACATCTGTATACCGTGCAACATCTGTAAACCGTGCAATATCTGTAAACCGTGCAACATCTGTAAACCGTGTAACATCTGTAAACCGTGCAACATCTGTATACTGTGCAACATCTGTATACTGTGCAATATTACTCTCATTGTCCAATATCTATTACTCATTGAATAGGATCACCACTATTGGGCAATATTCAAATAATGTGCAATAACCCACACTGTGTATCACATTTTATAATAAACCATACTTCTTTTTCATATAGTTTCTCAACTCTGCACTTTACTCTTATTTATATTTATATTTTTTACGAATATGTTGGCACTGGAAAAGGAGTTGCTTTTAATCTAATTGTACATGTGTGTAGTGACAATAAAAGTTATTATATTCTATTCTAATCCTGCAACGATACCGAGAGCTGATTATTTACTGACACCTCCCGTCTGTAGTGGGTTTTGGGCGAGGGAATAAACACACTCCCCACCGCTGCGTCCTTTAGCTGTTGGCTTGTTAACAGCGCTGTACAGATTATTACTGGGTGGCGTGGAGGTGCTCGCCGGCTCACTGATGCTCGTCCAGTAGTACGGACTTTCAAAATAAGAGTCCCTCCCTCTCGGCTGCTCCTCGCTGGCTTCAATCTCCTCATAAATCGCCTCGCCGGTGACACTTTTGTCCAAGTTGTTGTCGCGAGTGCTTCTCTCCGTTCTGTTTTTGAAGCAGAATCTCAGAGTTAAGATCCCCAAAAGCACCATCACAGCACCGACGGCTGCACCGACAGCTACACCGACAGCCACTTTCCAAAAGTCTGAGGGTTGTTGGTTCTCTGCGTCTGGTTCAATGCCGAAACCCAGTCCGTCGTTTCTCTGTGTGACTATTACACTTCCAGCTCTTGGGGCCCCCGTGTTGGGAGGAGTTGTCACATTCAGATATACTTGTGTTTGATTACACAAATACAATGTCGTATCAAAGGATGTAACATTTCTTATTACCAGGGAGTTGTCTGCCAGAGAGCCGTAGCGTTTGTCAGACATTTTCTCTTTGCCATTTTTGATAGTGACCAGAATCACGCGGCTGCCATGTATGTAGCGGCTCCATGTTACATCCCCCTTATGAGGACAGGGAAGAGTAGCCATTGTGTTCTGCAGCACATTAAATGTAGGTGTGTCTGTGAAGTAAAAAGGAAACAAGGAGTGAGTCAGATGATAACACCTGAGTGTGTTTCCTAGATGTCAATCAGCTGTGATCTATCTATTTGCATAACTTCAATCAGCAATGGAACAAAATCCAGCAGATATCTTTGTGTTTCAAATACTGTATGATCAGCTGTTCACTTTGACTTGAGCCTATACGTTAGGTTAAGAACATGGTGTTATCTGTCCTGACATACAGAGTGAAAGCATTTGTAAATGTGGCAGTAAAGAGCCATTGTTTGGTCTTGGTGGAGCTTGTGTGTAAAACTGTTAACTGTATGCATTTTGTGTCAAAGCAACAAGAAATGTGTTAATTGTACACGGACGGATGTTGTGCTGTGTTAAGAGTTTAGGAAAGTTGTTACAAGTTTTTAAAAAAATTGTCATAGCAATCGTGAAAAACTGTAAGGGACTGTCCGTTATTTATCTAAGGGGCCACCGGAGGAGTTTTGGGACATTTAGCCAAAAAAGACATGACCCTCCCCCAGAAATTCATCCATACCTTCTGTACTGGTTTGCGTTTGGCAAATATATACAGACAGCCATTGGGTTTTTTTACAGCTATGACATACGAGACTAAACCTCTGCATCCTCATCTGACGCATCCCACTCCTCTGTTAAGGTGGGGGGGCCATTTCAGTAGATTTACTCACTAACATTGTTGTGGAAACACAACAAGCATGGAAACTAAATGCACACTTCCTGCATTACTTCAAATACTAAGTTACTCCTCTAGTAAACTAGTATTCACATGAAATAAAACAATAAAACATTGAGACCATTCAGCAAGGCACTCTGGGTAACATTCAACACACAAACTGGTTGCTGTGGACTCGTCACTAGGCTTCCTCCACTTCGCCGTTTAAACAAAGTGGAATAAACGTATAAAAGTCCAAATCTACACAACACCCGCAATCAATTAGTAAGCTGACATCAAATGTGGCATTTAGGAAACCTTTATTACAGCCTTTGCACGGTAAGATGTCCAGACATAGTACAACAGTTATTTTCGTTTTTTGCGTCCTGCTGCTCCCATCGTCAGCCAGGCAGTATATGAAATCTGAAGTATTACCTACCACCATTTAGGTGTTTTGTGTTATTTAAGATATTTATAAAATATCTGATCATGCCAGAGTTATTCCACTCATTTTTTAAACAATGCAATTACCCGTTTCAGCCACCAGGGGGCAGCTCCCCTGCCCATATGTCTATGCCCTGCCCCCCTGCAAACTCATGGGTCAGACCCATCTGGTAGCGAAGGAGGGCCGAGACTAAGAGCTACATGGAAAAATATGTATCCCCCCCACCCCCTCTGGACTGAAAAATGTTGGATGACCCTCCCCTCAGCAAAGAATAAAAAGACACGACCATCCCCTATTTTCCTCCGGTGGTCCATTCCATAAATACCAAACGGTCCCTAAGTAGAATATGTTTGTACTCTTTCCACCTCTGCACATGCAAATCTTTGTGTCCCTTTACAAGATGAATGAAGGGTAAATGAAAGCATTGACACCATCATGTATTGAGCCCAAGATGTTAGATTTGATGTTGATAAAATACAGAAATAATGGTTTTCTCACCAGTAGAGCTGCGAGAGAAACATCCAGCGAGGAGTAGCAGATAGAGCAACATCCCTGCAGCCTGCAGACCTTGTTAAGTGACTTCTTCTTTTTATCTGACTTAGTTATATTCCACCACTGTGGCTGAGTGATTCAACGTTTATTTTTAAGTCAGCGTCTCATTGGCTGTACATATCGAACAGTGAATTTCCTGTTGGTATATATATATATATATATATGGATATTCATGAGGCTGCACTTTCATGTCTCTTTGTAGTTTTGCTTATTTAAAGCTGATGTACTTGCACTTACTACTTGTTGTTGAGGACTCTACTGTAAACTAAATCAACCTCTGGGTACAAATAAAGTAACTTGAACTTGTCTGGACGTTGCACCTTCAGGGTTGAAAGCAATTAACTGGAAGTCTCTTTGGATAAAAGCGTCTATACAGGTTGATATATCTTCAAAGACTAAGTATAAAATATAAAAAGTGCCACTTCAGTCTTTTCTAAGAATGTATTTTGATTATATAAATGAGCACTATGATTCTGCTTGATTAAATAAATAAAACAGCAGCATTAAATAAATACACGGTGATCTTCTCTCGCCTGTTCATATGTTAAAAGCTCTGTCTATATACCAGCACTGTGTCAGTCAGTGAGACAGTATTGTGAGGTTGTCCGGCCTCACAGGACTTTGTATGGTAAAAAATATATACTGTATATATGTATGTATATATATATATATATATATATATATATATATATATTTATAAAATGTTCTCGAGGGTGACATGTAATATGTAATGTAATATGTAATGTAACATGTGATGTAATGTAATATAACATGTAATGTGATGTAACGTAACATGTAATGCAATGTAATATGTAATGTAACATGTAATGTAACATGTAATGTAATATGTAATGTAATATAATGTAATATGTAATGTAATATGTAATGTAACATGTAATGTGATGTAACATGTAACATGTAATGTGATGTAATGTAATGTAACATGTAATGTGATGTAATGTAACATGTAATGTAATATAATGTAACATGTAATGTAACATGTAATGTAACATGTAATGTGATGTAATGTAATATGTAACATGTAATGTGATGTAATGTAATATGTAATGTAACATGTAATGTAATATGTAATGTGATGTAACGTAACATGTAATGCAATGTAATATGTAATGTAACATGTAATGTAACATGTAATGTAATATAATGTAACATGTAACGTAACATGTAATGTGATGTAATGTAATATGTAATGTAACATGTAATGTAATATAATGTAACATGTAATGTAATATGTAATGTAACATGTAATGTAACATGTAATGTAACATGTAATGTGATGTAATGTAACATGTAATGTAACATGTAATGTAATATGTAATGTAACATGTAATGTGATGTAACATGTAACATGTAATGTGATGTAATGTAATATGTAATGTAACATGTAATGTAACATGTAATGTAATGTAATGTGTAATGTGATGTAATGTAATATAATGTAATATAATGCAATGTATAATATGATGTAATATAATATAATGTAATATAATGTATAATGTAATGTAATGTAATATAATGTAATATAATGTAATATAATGTAATGTAATGTAATATAATACAATATAATGTAATGTAATGTAATATAATGTAATATAATGTAATATATAATGTAATGTAATATAATGCAATATAATGTAATATAATATAATATAATGTAATGTAATATAATGTAATATAATATAATGTAATATAATGTAATATAATGTAATGTAATATAATGTAACGTAATGTAACATGTAATATACATGTAATGTAACATGTAATGTGATGTAATGTAATATGTAACATGTAATGTGATGTAATGTAACGTAACATGTAATGTAATATGTAATGTAACATGTAATGTGATGTAATGTAATATGTAATGTAACATGTAATGTAATATGTAATGTGATGTAATGTAATATGTAATGTAACATGTAATGTAATATGTAATGTAACATGTAATGTGATGTAATGTAACATGTAATGTAACATGTAATGTAACATGTAATGTGATGTAACGTAACATGTAATGTGATATGTAATGTGATGTAACGTAACATGTAATGTAATATGTAATGTGATGTAACGTAACAGGTAACGTAACATGTAATGTTCTCACGATACTGTTTTCCATTGCTCAACTTTATTCCAGACACAACAACATTACAACACTTGTCCTCTTACAGTTTTAACCCTGGAATCAAAACATAGCTGTTAAAATAGAAATCTATTATTTACAATCTGCAGTGGGTCAGCTGTTCAGTCGGCTCTTCTACGACGTGTTCGTGTTGGTCGGCTGGCTGATCTTTGACAAATCCCCAAACGACACGTTGGCTGAGCCTCGCTTCGCCGGTTTGGCCTGACGAAAGACAAAAAAACATTTAAACCACTGCCATGGGGGTACCACAGGGTTCTGTGCTGGGTCCTCTTATTATTATTTACAGTTTACATGAATATAATCTCCAACTCCGACCAATAATATCCGTATATATGCAGATGACACACTCCTGTATCCAACTCAAGCCACGTGTAGATTACAGTCTAGTGTTAGTAGAGCTGCAGTCTTTTAGTCGATAATGCCAACCTTACACCAAACGACTTCTCAAGCGACTCCTCTGTCTCAGACTAATGTACAATGTGTTAATGAGACCCCGAGAGTCTTGCTAGAGTCTGGGCGCTCCAGCAGAACAGAACATTGTGGTAATTGGTATGTGTGTGTGTGTGTGTGTGTGTATGAGTATGTGTCCGTGTCCGTGTGTGTGTATATATATGTGTGTGTGTGTGTGTGTATGTCCGTGTGTGTGTATATGGGTGTGTGTGTGTGTGTCCGTGTATATATGTGTGTGTGTGTGTGTGTGTGCGTGTGTATGTGTGTCCGTGTGTGTGTGTGTGTATGTGTGTCCGTGTGTGTTTGTTTTACTATATTCGTGGGGTCCAAAAACCGGGGAATACAGTATACTTGTGGGGCCCAAAATGCTGGACCCCACAAGGTTAAAGGTCTGTTTGAGGGTTAAGACTTGGTTTTAGGATTAGGGTTAGAATGAGGTTCTGGTTAGGGTGAGGGTAAGGGTTAAGGTTAGGCATTTAGTGGTGATGGTTAAGGTTAGGGTCCCCACAAAGATAGTGAAACAAACGTGTGTGTGTGTATGTGTCCGTGTGTGTGTGTGTCACTCTCTGTCTGTCCGTTGGTCTCTCTCGCCGTGTGTCTCATTACCTGCGTGGCTTGACATTCGCTTGCATCTCGCGCAAGAAATAGAGGAGACGGCGAAACGATCACTGCAGCGTGCGGGCCAACGCGGCCGCCACGCACCGGTATGAACGGACAGAATGGATAACATGGCCGCCAAAATGAAAATAGCTGTGCTGCACGACTATACGCGACGCTTGCGCGCCCCGTGTGTTTAATCTTTTCAAAGTCTGTTCAAAGTCTTCTAGTGTGAAGTAGGCATTAGACGCATCATCCTCCGCAGCTCCGCCCTTTTTGTCCAAATGTGGTCACTTCTGGCTCCAAAATACCAAGATGGAGACGACAACAATGCTAACTCCAGGCTTCAAAAACAGCAGTCCACAAACCAATGGGTGACCTTGCTGCTGCTGTGGTCTTACCTGAGACTCGTGAGGCTTCCAGCCAATCATGTAGAGGATCTCAAAGGTGGCGGGGATGGACCCGTCCTCGTTACCGTACATCTCTGAAACATTGTCACACAAACGCAGACATCAATGAAGTACTTCTTCCGCCACGGAAAACTCATATTGTGACCCAGCAAGGAAAGAATACAAACAGAATACAGTTTTTGTTCCACTCTTGCAGGTCAAGGCGCTGACGCACCAACCCGACAATCGGCCGTCGGACAGTCTGGCGAGGTCGGTGACTCGAGTCTGGTCGGTGTGCTCCGTGCCGTCGTCAGTCGGAGGAGCTGTCGGCCTTCATTTGGGACGATTTGACATGTTGAATCTGAGGACGGGCAGTCGGACTCAATGACCAATCTGATTGGTGGAGCGCTAACCGGAAATTACTAGCGGGGATGAGCGTGACGAACGCCTCTCAAAATCTGACGAACATCTGTCAGACTGACCTTTGTTGGTCTGAAATGAAGACAGATTCAGCAACTGCACGGCCTGTTTCTCTCTTCAAATGTTTCCAGAAACACGTTTCGGTGAACTATCTTCATAAAATATGAGATCGTATTCTGAACGAGACGCCATTATGGTCGGTTGTAAAATCTGTGAGACCCACGTAACACGTTCGTCCAATCAGCTGCCGGTTTTCTCTCTTTTTTTTTGACAATACAGATTAGCGCCGCCTGCTGTTATGGAGACGTATTACGTCTCGCGCACGCGCAGAACGTACGCTGAAGTCTGCGTCGCTTCTGTGTGTTCTGATGCACTTTTTGGACCTCGGGGAGACGACCGATCGGTCCGACTGGCTTTTCTGCCGACGGTCGGCTGTCGGGTTGGTGTGTCAGAGCCTTTAACCAAGTAAAGGCAACATTCAGGAAAACCCACAGTCCACCCTATTCTGAACTGTGCGTGTTAAGGACAGCAGCTTATGGCAAAGAGGAAGTAAAACAAGCAGAGTTGACAGAAAAGTGTCTATTTCAGGCAGATGTACCAGTGTGGATAACGATGAGCAAAAGGCACCAGATCAGGTTTAAAAATAGGAAAAAATGAGAACCAAGAAAACAGAAGAATCAGAAATACAGCCTGAAGTAACAGCTGTGACACCAAGAAGGGGAATCAACAAAGTCTGCATGAGGACAAATGTTTGGCAGTGATACCATTTCAAGAATGAAGTTTCTATTATATTTTTCTTATTGTCAACAAATCCCAACAGTGTGGGGCTCCCAGCTCCAAGCACATTGGACACATATACAGTAGATTCATCAGTAGTTTCCTAAAATCTGTAAAAGTGGAGACGGACCTAATCTATTAAAATGTTTCTATGATGGCTGCTGGAGCCGCAGAAATCTATTTGGGGCAGATGTGTGATTTTGGTCATTTTAACCAAGCCCCCAGGGAGAGCGTCATGTCTAAAAGCCACCATGGGCTTAGTGGATAAGGGTGGTACTGCACCCCATGAACACTGTATCCAGTTCTCTTCATCCATCCATGATTTTAACAGGGAAGTGTAGCATCTGATCGCTCTCTTCTTTAAATACTCACCTTTATAAATAGCTTCTGCTGCTAATATGGTGTCTCTGTGCAACAGCGTTTTCCTGTTCCAGGCACAGTTACTCTCGCCCATACCTACAGAGTACGGACAAAAACAATCATGTAGTATACAAGTTGGCAGATTTGTTTTAAAGGGTCTGAAAAGCAGAGATTTGTAGTAAATTATCAGATTTTAATTGAACACATTTTTAATATAGTGAAATAACAACACCACCCCCCTAACTACGATCTCAGAAATGACAATGTGGACAAAAATCGAACACTGTCGTCATCGTATTAGATTGCACTAAACTGTAAAAGTGGAAGCAGTACAAGGGCCCCATCCTGCACCCGGCGCAGCGCGGTGCACAGCCCGACGCAAGTGTCTTTGCTAGTTTAAGACCGTCCAGCGCTCGCGTCGTTTAAATAACAAATGCACCTGCGCCCATCTGTGGCCCATGGGCGTGCTGGTCTTACAGGGAGGTGTGTTCAGGTGCATTCTGGGCGCGCTGGTCTTACAGGGAGGTGTGTTCAGGTGCATTCTGGGCGTGCTGGTCTTACAGGGAGGTGTGTTCAGGTGCATTCTGGGCGTGCTGGTCTTACAGGGAGGTGTGTTCAGGTGCATTCTGGGCGTGCTGGTCTTACAGGGAGGTGTGTTCAGGTGCATTCTGGGCGCGCTGGTCTTACAGGGAGGTGTGTTCAGGTGCATTCTGGGCGCTGGTCTTACAGGGAGGTGTGTTCAGGTGCATTCTGGGCGTGCTGGTCTTACAGGGAGGTGTGTTCAGGTGCATTCTGGGCGCGCTGGTCTTACAGGGAGGTGTGTTCAGGTGCATTCTGGGCGTGCTGGTCTTACAGGGAGGTGTGTTCAGGTGCATTCTGGGCGTGCTGGTCTTACAGGGAGGTGTGTTCAGGTGCATTCTGGGCGTGCTGGTCTTACAGGGAGGTGTGTTCAGGTGCATTCTGGGCGCGCTGGTCTTACAGGGAGGTGTGTTCAGGTGCATTCTGGGAGTATTGCTATCTTGAGGCAGCAGGAAGTGATGGCACCATTGACCAACAAAAACCTGGTCTAAAGTCAATAACGCAGCATTTCATTGTTATTTTAACAGCATTATTAAAATGCTCCTAGGCTCGTGCACAGCACGTGCACACTATGCTTGTTACACACACAGGGACACACACACACACACAGGGACGCACAGCAGCACACACACATGCAGAAGATTACAAATACAAATATTACGGTGCAAATCCTCCATCATAACAGCAATGCTCCAAGGTCCAAACGCGCCTGGCTTTTAAAGGGAATGGGAGATGATCTCTGATTGGTTGATTACATGTTACGCCCAAAACACACCTCTGATTAATGAAGACACTAAGGTCAACCCTTTAGAACCATGACCCCGGCACACGGACCCTTTTATCAGCCGTCAAACTAGCAGAAGTGGATTAGGACGCCCTGAGCACACCTGCAGCAGGCGCTTCACGCCGTGACCTCAGATCGGTAAAATAGAGCCCTGAGAGTTCTTACACTGTAGATTTAAAAGGGATAGTTCAGATGTTTTTTTGTATGAGGTACTTCTCCATAGTCAGGATTTTAGACACCGTAAAAAAAAAAAAAAAACGATATCAGTTGAAGTGGACGCTGTATTTAGAATATTTTCAGCGCTTCACCGTGCTGTCAGACGGCCCTTTACGACGGGGAACTGAAGCCGTCATCTCTGCTCTCTCCCACCAGACTCTTTTGACATTACCCCCTTTCCGACCGGAGGGATTTTTGCAGTTCCTAGAACCCTTTGTTTCTCGTGTTCTGACTGGACCAATTTGGGGATTTTTAAGTCCCTCTGGCCACAGTTCCTGTAACTCTTTCAGCTCCTCCTTCAGGGCGGGGTCTCTTCCCTTTTCAGCATAGGAACCTATAGGTCAACGAGGGTCGGTTTCTGGTACAGACAGACCAACAACGGGACATTTTTAACAATTTTCACCATCTTATTCATCACTAAATTCACTTCTGACAACGTTTTAGGCGAGAAATTAACGGTTTATATTTCTAATATAGGCAGTCTTGTGAAAATTGATGCCGAATTGACAAGTTGCTTCAAAGTTCGGAGTTGAGAAGCTCCATGAAGTGAGGCGACAGCCAGCAGGTCCTGCCCCGGCCGCTAGCTCGTCTCTGGGCCAGTCCTGATGCTCAGAGACCCCGCTGTGAGCTGGAGGTCTCTCAGACCAGACACACACACACAGACACACACAGACACACACACACACAGTCACACACACCTCGCTGTGAGCTGGAGGTCTCTCAGACCGCTCTCGTTAATAAGAGGCTTTGACGGTTCGTTTGTTTAAATATCACAACACATGTCCATCATATTAACGGAAACGTTAACACTCACACACACACACACACACACACAGACACAGACACACACACACACACAGACACAGACACAGACACACACACACACACACACACACACACACACACACACACACACACACACACAGACACACACACACACACACACACACACACACAGACACAGACACACACACACACACACGGACACAGACACAGACACACACACACGGACACACAGACACACACACACGACACACACACACACACACACAGAGACACACACACACACAGACACACACACACACACACACACACACACACACACACACACAGAGACACACAGACACACACACACACACACACACACACACACACACACACACACACAGACACACACACACAGACACACACACACAGTCACACAGAAACACACAGACACACACACAGACACACACACACACACACACACACACACACACACACACACACACACACACACACACACACACAGACACACACACACACACACGTCCACAGCGCAGCAGGCAGAGGCGGGGGTGAGCGATATCACCGTTTCTCTTCGGGAGACTTGTTTAAATTATGACAAATATGCTACATACATAAGATTTAGTATTTAGTTCATACTTCTTTTTTGTTGGTGTATTTGTTTTCTGATTTTAACGCTATAAAGACCGTCTCCGTGCTTGCATCACTCCCTTACCCCCCCCTACCAGTCCCTATGGCCACTGGGCCAGTGGGACTGCAAACGGAAAAAACTGTTTTGGGGGAGAGTCGTTAGGAGATCTGTTTAGAAGTGGACTCTTCCTATAACTACGTTCCTGGAACTACTTGGTCGGAAAACGGCTGAAAACGGCCATTTTACACGGGAACAAATGGCTTTGTCGAGAGCAGAGATAAAGGCTTGAGATCTCCCCACGTAGGCCATCTTATGAAGGCGGTTGGTAAAGCAGCAGGTATCCCAGATCTGCTTCTCTAAACTGTTATCACGTCTACCGGCGTCTACTGTCGCTAACACCCTGACTATGGAGTAGTAGCTCATACAACCACACTGACACATATATCCAAACTGTCCCTTTAAGAGCTCTTTGGAGATCAATGTCAACCTAAATAACAAAACTAAAGTAAAACTTGGCACTACAAGGTTCTGCTCAGATTAACAGCTTTGATATCCAGCTGGATTCGGACTCTGCATCTTAAATTCAGACACTTCCAACAACGCTTTGATGATGTGGACGGACTAAACGGAGTCACGTATTAGCACAGAGCAGTTTGTACCTTGTAGGTCGGTCATGACTTCAATGATTCCTGGGTAGTTAACCTGAACGTCATCTACGTCCTGAAACACAAAGACAGACAGTATGTTGACTGTAAAAATCATAGAGGACCCATTTACTGTATGTGTTCCAATATCAAACGTGTTTTTTTATTTTTCGGTTTGGCTTTACTTCCATTTTTCAAATCTCCATCACCAAACTCCACCAAACTCCATGTAAATAATCAGGACTTTTAGCGTGTATAGAGCCAGCATATTTCCACCAGACTCCATGTAAATAATCAGGACTTTTAGCGTGTATAGAGCCAGCATATTTCCACCAGACTCCATGTAAATAATCAGGACTTTTAGCGTGTATAGAGCCAGCATATTTCCACCAGACTCCATGTAAATAATCAGGACTTTTAGCGTGTATAGAGCCAGCATATCTCCACATGTAAATGGGTGAATTAAGGGTTTATTTCAACCAAACCAGAGTGGTGATTGTTGGAACAGTGGAAAGATGAACCAAGACGGCTTTTGATAGTTTTATTTAGTTTCTGTCCAGTTTGAATGAAGTGTGTTTTACGATGATAAAAGTCCTGATTATTTACATGGAGTCTGGTGGAGTTTGGTGATGGTGATTTCGGGGCTGTTTCATGTTAAACTAAAAGGATCTTCCTCTTTAACTAAAAGGTCTATCTCTGTAGGGATCCTTTCATAATGTTGTCAGACACTTTAGAATAATAATCTGAGTCTGTCAGCGGCAGAATCATAGCTTCTAGTAAACGCTAACAGAGAGCCTGTTCACTCCCTATTCAGCCCCATTGTACCGAATTTGGTTGCAGTTCCACCAGAGTTCCACCGGGGGTGATCACGGTCCAGTACAAAATGAATGGGACTCTATGGAGCTAGACGGGCTAAATTAATGGGAGTCTATGGAGCTAGACGGGCTAAATGAATGGGAGTCTATGGAGCTAGACGCTAAATGAATGGGACTCTATGGAGCTAGACGGCTAAATGAATGGGACTCTATGGAGCTAGACGGCTAAATGAATGGGACTCTATGGAGCTAGACGGCTAAATGAATGGGACTCTATGGAGCTAGACGGGCTAAATTAATGGGAGTCTATGGAGCTAGACGGGCTAAATTAATGGGACTCTATGGAGCTAGACGCTAAATGAATGGGACTCTATGGAGCTAGACGCTAAATGAATGGGACTCTATGGAGCTAGACGCTAAATGAATGGGACTCTATGGAGCTAGACGCTAAATGAATGGGACTCTATGGAGCTAGACGGCTAAATGAATGGGAGTCTATGGAGCTAGATGCTAAATGAATGGGACTCTATGGAGCTAGATGCTAAATGAATGGGACTCTATGGAGCTAGATGCTAAATGAATGGGACTCTATGGAGCTAGATGCTAAATGAATGGGACTCTATGGAGCTAGATGCTAAATGAATGGGACTCTATGGAGCTAGATGCTAAATGAATGGGACTCTATGGAGCTAGATGCTAAATGAATGGGACTCTATGGAGCTAGATGCTAAATGAATAGGAGTCTATGGAGCTAGATGCTAAATGAATGGGACTCTATGGAGCTAGATGCTAAATGAATGGGACTCTATGGAGCTAGATGCTAAATGAATGGGACTCTATGGAGCTAGACGGCTACATTTCTCTCTTTTCACCTGATTGTCGTTGAGAAATCTCAGATTTGATTGTAGTTGTTGCAAGTTCAACATGGATTATAGGTCGACAGTTGAATGAACGAGTAAAAAGGAAGTGACTCAGAGCTTGCCGTAAAGCAGCATCTCTGGCCGTATATGTGTATGACGTCACTGACATTTTAAAGAGGCTTTTTAGAACAAAAAAGCCTCTTTAAAATAATCTAACACCCAACAGTGTGTATTTTCTTAGCCTCCCCTTTCAAATGCAACATTCAGATTACTAGACAAAAAGTATATCCTGAGAAAAGGATGGATTTTGAGGGGTATAGCTCCATATACCTATTCATTCTGCACTGGCCTGTGAGCGCCCCCTATATGGAAACAGAGTGGAACTGCAACCAGTTCAGAAGCCGGAAGTTTCCAGAGAGTGGAAGTTCTCCCCTTATTAGATATTCTCTGGCGTTCCTCACCACGGTGAGCATGCTGAAGCCGGCCCGGCCCAGCAGGTTGCCCAGGTCGGTGACGGCGGTGTAGGGGGAGACATGGGGGGAGAATCCTCCCTCCCGCTCCGTCTCGGCGAGCTGGAGGGAGCAGCGCAGCTCGTACAGCGTCTCGCCGCCCACCATCGCCCCGATGAACACGCCGTCCGGCTTCAACACCTGCTGGATCTGAGAGGAAGGGCAGTTATTGAGAAGACTCCGGTGAAACTAAATGAAATAAGTCATTTCATCTCTCCTCGCATGATGTCCTCGCGTCTCTCCCGTGCTTCGTTGGTGGGACGGACTGACCCTACAGTCACGTTAGCTACAAGAGACAGCGACAAAGCGACAGGCTGCCGTTCATTTTCAACGGGGGTGGCCGTTTGCCAGCGACAAGCGACGATCTCGCCGCTGCCACGAGCGAGGCGGGGCCAAAAAAGACCAGAAGTCTATTTTATGCAAATGCTGAGCGATGCGACAAAGCGACAGCCAATCGGAGGGAAGGCAGCGTGACGTATGTCAGTGGCTCGAGTCGAAGAAAATAACTGAAGATGGCGGAAAAACGCTTCAGGACGTCGTATTTCTGTGCATATCTGATATGTTTGGCATTTCATCTCATACATTTTGTTACTTTTATCGAGAAATAAATACTTTTAAATCCAAAAACATCGTTCTTGTGACTTGACAATACTTCTGAAGACGTGGGTAGGGCCTCCTGCGCGCTGCCTGCGTGGCGTGAGCGTGGCGTTTCTGTTGCGTGGCGTCTTCTATGTCTTTACACACCAGAAAGGTGTCTGACGACGCTGCTGCTGCTGCTGCTGCTGCTGCTACTACTGCTGCTGCTGCTACTACTGCTGCTGCTGCTACTACTACTACTGCTGCTGCTACTACTACTGCTGCTGCTGCTACTACTACTGCTGCTGCTGCTACTACTGCTGCTGCTGCTGCTGCTAGCAGCAGCAGCTGCTGCTGCTGCTGCTGCTACGTCGCTGCTGCTGCCGCTGCCGCTGCCTGCTGCTGCAGCCGCTACATCGCTGCTGCTGCTGCTAGCTGCCACTGCTAGCTGCTGCTGCTGCTGCCGCTGCCGCTGCTGCTAGCTGCACTGCTGCTGCTGCTGCTGCTGCTGCTACTACTACTACTACTGCTGCTGCTGCTACTACTGCTGCTGCTGCTAGCCTTGTCTGTTCACATGGATGTTTCCCATAAACA
>NC_135856.1:2155760-2175760 GCF_031162955.1 Sander vitreus | reverse complement strand
ATGTAGACTAGAGTAACTAGTAACTAAAGTAACGAAACAGTGGCATGAAAAGAAAAGTACAAGTACTAGTAACTAAAGCTGAACTAAAGTACTGAACAAAGTGGACAGTAATGTAGATGTGTGTGTGTGTGTGTGTGTGTGTATGTGTGTGTGTGTGTGTGTGTGTGTGTGTATGTATGTGTGTGTGTGTGTGTACGTATATGTATGTGTGTGTGTATGTGTGTGTACGTATATGTATGTGTGTGTGTGCGCGTGTACGTAAATGTAAATATATATGTGTGCGTGCGTGTGTCTGTGTGTGTGTGTGTACGTATATAGTGTGTGTGTGTGTGTGTGTGAATGTGTGTGTGTATATGTATATGTATATATATGTGTGTGTGTGTGTGTGTGTGTACGTATATGTGTGTGTGTGTGTTAATGTGTGTGTACGTATATGTAAAGTGTGTGTGTGTGTGTGTGTACGTATATGTAAAGTGTGTGTGTGTGTGTGTGTGTGTGTACGTATATGTGTGTGTGTGTGTGTGTGTGTGTGTGTGTGTGTGTGTGTGTGTGTGTGTGTGTGTGTGTGTAAAGGGTGTGTGTGTGTGTGTGTGTGTGTGTGTGTGTGTGTGTGTGTGTACGTATATGTAAAGTGTGTGTGTGTGTGTGTGCGTGTGTTAAGTACAGTACTTGAGTAAATGTACTTAGTTACATTCCACGACTGGATGACAACATCAACTGACAGGAAGTGAACAAGCTTCCTGACTGTTGCCTAGCAATAGAACTCCATTCATACATATTCACCTCGTCCCTCAGGTAGTCGTACTGGTGTCCATCCTGCAGCGACGCTGCCCAGTGTTTCTGCTGCTTCTTCATCTCCCTGTTGAACACATTCATGGTGCCTCCTCTGCCCGACGCAGACAGCCCTCGGCGGGGTGCATGTCTCGGGTCGGCCGGTAGTCTGACCCGGCTCCAGCTGCCCGAGGAGGCCGCAAGAGGAGAGCCGGCTGCCCGCAGCACTCTTAGACACACTCCGCTGCTCATGGGGGATGCTGGAAAAAGTCCAAATCTGCTGTGAATTAAAGCAGAGATAGTCTGAACATTATTGTATAACAACTGAGCTGTTAGTCCTTCCTGTCCTCCACACCGTGACCCCGGAGAAGACGAGGAAGGAGGGAAAATGTGGACCCGGATTATGATTGGTTCTTTGGAAACAGCGGAACTGGATCCCAGTCCGGGAACGGACTAAACAATCCAGCGGTGTGGTCTACGTGATACGAAGGTATACGCAGTATATCCGCTAAGAAAGCTCCAGGATTTTCCATATACCCACCTAAAAATGTGCAATGATACGCAACAACATAGTTTTGTGACAGAACTTTCACTTCAGATATTTGTATTCACAAATACGGGGTCGAGTAATGTGACAGCAAACTAAACTAACACTGCTGAACATGCAGGGAGACCTGTTAGGTCCCTGATGTGAAAGCCCTCTTACTGCTTTATATTCCATTATATATTTGATATATTTTGAACGTCATCTGTGTTTTCCTTCTCATAGGATAAATAAAGGTATTCCCAATATAAATTGGTGCATAAAAGTGTAGGAGATTGCAGGAAATTAAGTCTTTGACGCTCAAAATAACCCTGGGGGAGGACACCCAGAAAAAAGTGTATATATATATATATATATATATATATATATATATATATAGCCTATATATATGTGGTGCAGTATACCCACTACAATACATTAGACTGCACAACTGAAACAATCTATTATAAAAACAATACATGTGTTTGAATTTAGTATATATACAGAGGTTTGTTAGATTGTTGTGATTTGCAATTGTACATTTAAGAATTAAATTATTAAAAACATTTTAAAAAATATGAAAAATGTATTTAATTTATTATATTTATATTATATTTATATTTTTATATGTATATTATTTACATTATTATATAATATTATTATAATATTATTACTATTTATATATTATATTTATATTATTTACATTATTTACATTATTATATATTATTATTATAATAATAATAATATTATTATATTATTTACATTATTATATAATAATATTATTATTATATTATATTATTATTATATTATATTTATATTATTTACATTATTATATATTATTATTATTATCATAATAATATTATTATATTATTTACATTATTATATCATAATATTATTATTATATTATTATTATTAGATTAATATTTGTATTATTATATTTATATTTAATATTTAATTTATTGCATGCTAAAATATGAAAAAGTATTGGAGGGATATTGTCTTAAATGCATTGACACATGTTATTAACGATGTGAAATTAATTTTAAACATGTAATAATAGGTTTTGAATGATAACATGTTAGCTAAAACGTGTTTTGTAAAGTATCTGCAGTTCATGCGCGTTTTGTCCCACTTCGCTTGCCTTACCAAGAAAGGGGCGGGAACGTTGGACGAGTCACGGAAGAGTTGCATGCTGGGAAAACACGTGTAGCAGAAGACCAGAGAGGTACGTCGGGACATTTCTACGATAATTGTTCTTTTTAAACGTTGTTTTAAACTCTTTTGTCATTATATATTCACGGATACGTGCTCAGAGTTATGTGTAGGGTTAGCCGTTGGCTGGTTTTCCCGCCCTTAGGTGTCCGTCTTCACTGTTCGGACATTTTGTTTACATGTCAGTTTAGCTGAAGCTGTGGGGACATTCTAAAACGCGTAACGTGAAAAAGATTAACGTGGTTTAATGTACCTAAACAACGATCAATCATCACCATATTTCACTCTCATATTACTTGATATCAAAGCTATATGAGAGAGAAATTTGGTGATGATTGATCGTTGTTTAGGTACATTAAACCACGTTAAGCTTGTTTACGTTAAGCGTTTAAGAATGTCCCCACAGAGACGTTAGCTAACGTTACAGACGTTTATGGCAGTTTGACCGGATATTTTCAACAGCAATTCTCTCACAGAAAACACAGTTTTCTGTCTAAATCCAGAGAATAAGCTGCAACCAATAGCAGTATTAGTAACGTTATCTAATGATGCACTTTGTCCTACAATGTAAAGCATTCAGTGACACAAGGGACATTTATTTGAACACTTTTAACTCTGTAAACCCAGATTTCAAAGAGATTAATGTCAATTCATAATTAAACCTCCTCCTGGGAGAAGGAGACAGGGCTTATCTTGCTGCCCAATATGTACAGACATGCCACAATCTGAGGGACAGTGGAAGACTACACACACACACACACACACACACACTGTAACAGACACAGATACAAACACACAAACACTGTAACACACACACACACACTGTAACAGACACAGATACAAACACTGTAACACACACACACACACACACACACACACTGTAACAGACACGGATACAAACACACAAACACTGTAACACACACACACACACACACACACACACACTGTAACAGACACAGATACAAACACACAAACACTGTAACACACACACACACACACACACACACAGTAACACACACACACACACACTGTAACAGACACAGATACAAACACACAAACACTGTAACACACAAACACACACTGTAACAGACACACACACACACTGTAACACACACACACACACTGTAACAGACACAGATACAAACACTGTAACACACACACACTGTAACACACACACAAACACACACACACAGTAACACACACACACTGTAACAGACACAGATACAAACACACAAACACTGTAACACACACACACACTGTAACAGACACAGATACAAACACACAAACACTGTAACACACACACACTGTAACAGACACAGATACAAACACACAAACACTGTAACACACACACACACACTGTAACAGACACAGATACAAACACACAAACACTGTAACACACACACAAACACACACACACACACAGTAACAAACACACACTGTAACATACACGGATACAAACACACACACAGTTACACACACACACACAGTAACAGTAACACACACACACACACACACACACACACACACACTGTAACAGACACAGATGCAAACACTGTAACACACACACAGTAACACACACACACTGTAACACACACACACAAACACTGTAACAGACACAGATGCAAACACTGTAACACACACACAAACACTGTAACACACACACACACACTGTAACAGACACAGATACAAACACTGTAACACACACACTTTTTTTCAAAGTTTTTTTTAGCACTTTTTCAGATTTTTTTAACGTTTTTTTTGCCATCATTTCCGATGTTTTTGACGATTTTTTTTTACTACTTTAACTACATTTTCCTGATGATTCTTAAACTTCTACTTGAGTAACATTTTTAACGCAGGACTTTTACTCGTAACAGAGTATTTGTACAGTGTGGTGTTAGTACTTTCCCTGAAGTAAAGGATCTGAATACTTCTTCCAGCGCTGACGCTGAGAAGAAGAATCCTAAGTGCTTGTTGTCACGTTACCCAACAATATGTCCTGCTGTTTTTCAGGTGACACGTTAAGTTTGCCCGCCATGTCGTCCAAAAAGAAGCCGGACGGCGACGAGCGCTTCCTCCGGGTGCAGAAGGACCCCAGGTTCTGGGAAATGCCCGAGAGAGACCGCAAAATCAAGATCGACAAGCGATTCCAGTCCATGTTTCACGACAAGCGCTTCAAGGAGAAGTACACGGTGGACAAGCGAGGCCGTCCCATCAACCAGACCTCCACGGAGGACCTGAAGCGCTTCTACAAACTCTCGGACGACGAGGACGAGGGGGACGCAGAGACAAAGAAGGCGGCAGAGGGCAAGAAAAAGAAAAAAGTAAAGGAGAAGCTGGTGAAGGCGGATGACGAGGGGAAGACAGGGAAAGCAGCGCTGAGGAAGGACGGGAAAGGAGAGCAGCTTGAACGAGGTGTTCGAGTTGTGGAAGAGGGTGAGTACGCTGTTTATGCCCCTTTTTTTATTTTTTTTAAGTTTTTTTGCCACCTTTTCCGATGTTTTTGACGATTTTTTTCAACGTATTTTTTTCCCACTTTTATCCAAGTTTTTTGGCACTTTTTTCGATGTTTTTTGACGATTTTTTTTCAGCTGTTTTTTTTGCCACCTTTTCCGATGTTTTTGACGCTGTTTTTCAACGTATTTTTTCCCACTTTTATCCAAGTTTTTTTGGCACTTTTTCCGATGTTTTTGACTATTTTTTTTCAACATATTTTTTCCCCACTTTTATCCAAGTTTTTTTTGCCACCTTTTCTGATGTTGTTGACGATTTTTTTTCAACGTATTTTTTCCCCACTTTTGGCCAAGTTTTTTTTGGCACTTTTTCCGATGTTTTTGACGAATTTTTTTTCAACGTATTTTTTCCCCACTTTTATCCAAGTTTTTTTCGGCACCTTTTTCCGATGTTTTTTGGCGATTTTTTTTCAGTCGTTTTTCAGCGATTTTTTTTTGGCACCTTTTCCGATGTTTTTGACAATTTTTTTCAGCGTTTTTTTAAGTTTTTTTGGCACCTTTTCCGATGTTTGTGACGATTCTTTCCCCCACTTTTTTCAAAGTTTTTTTTGGCACCTTTTCTGATGTTTTTGACGTTTTTTTCAGTGTTTTTCCCCCAACACTTTTATCCAAGTTTTTTTGCCACCTTTTCCGATGTTTTTGACGATTTTTTCTACGATTTTTTTGCCACCTTTTCCGATGTTTTTGACGCTGTTTTTCAACGTATTTTTTCCCACTTTTATCCAAGTGTTTTTGCACTTTTTCAGATTTTTTTGTCATTTTTTTTTAGCGTTTTTTAAATTTTTTATTTTTTTGTCACTTTTATCAGATTTTTTTTTCCAACGTATTTTTCCCCCCACTTTTATAAGTTTTTTTGGCACTTTTTCCGATGTTTTTGACGATTTTTTCAGCGTATTTTTCAGTTTTTTTGCCACCTTTTCTGATGTTTTTGGCACTTTCTTTCAGCATTTTTTTCCCCCTCATTTTTTTCAGCGTTTTTTTTTTTTCTTTTCTTCAAATGCCATAAAATTGAATAAAACACCCAAATTCAATGAAAGTAGTGAACTGATCATTTACTTTACTAGTTTAGGATACCGTCCATGTTGTTTTTTTTTAACAGTTTGGTTGAAAGAAACCCAAAAATTGTGATATAGAAACTTTTAGAAAACGGGTCAGATTTGACGCCGAGGACAACAGGAGGGTTACAGCAGCTGCTGTAATCTTTGAGTTGTCATCATATCTGTACAGGTGCACTGACCTCACGGTCTCAGAGCTCGCCAGGTTTCTGTCACTGTCGACGCCGCTGACCGTAGCACGTTTTATTATTTTCCTCAGGAGACGACGGGGACGAGGAGGAGCAGCATACTGCAGAGGGGGGGACTACGTTGACCTGGGAGACAGTGTCGCGGACAGCAGTGGGGAGGACGAAGACGATGACGAGGAGGGGAGCGACGCGGCGAGCGGATCCGACGAGCAGGAGTCCGGTCTGGATTCGGAGGAGGACAGCGACAGCGACAGCGAGCCAGATCTGGCGCGAGGGAAGGGAAACGTGGAGACGAGCTCGGACGAAGACGACGACGACGACGTGGACGCCATCCTGAGGAAAGAGGAAGAGGAGATCGAACACGACTGGGGCGAGCTGGCCAAAGACGCCCCACGCAGCGACGAGGTAAGGAGGCGTCTGCGTGGGGGGGGGGTGTGACAGAGAGTGAGTGAGAACACACATGCTTTAACCCTCATGTTGTCCTCTGGGTCAAAATTGACCCGTTTTCTAAATGTCTATCTCAGAAATATTGGGTTTCTTTTTGGCGACTTCATGATTGACAAGAGTCCAGGCCTGATTACATTTATAGCCCAAAACTGACTTTTGGTCATAGCGCCCCCCGCTGGCAACAGGAAATGCGCCTTATATGACAAACATCCTCCGATTTACATGAAACTTATAATGTGTGATACTGCGCCAGCACCCTATACTTTAGCCACGCCCACTTACTCAGGCCACGCCCCTTTCATAACATTTGAACCATTTAAGGTAGAGTCTTGTGTGAGGTGTCATTAGGTGCTTTCCGACCGGATAGTACTTGTACTTTTTAGAGGAAAAGTACACTTTTAAGCAGTTCTAAGAACTACTCTCCCCCAAAATCTTTTTTCCGGTTTGCATTCCCACTGGCCAAGTGGCCATAGGGGCTGGTAGGGGGGGGGTAAGGGAGTGACGCAAGCACGGCAACGGCCTTTATAGCATCGTCACTAGACCTTAGCACCACATACAACAAGAAAACAGCGTGGAGGAGGCCGTACATGGCCAGCAGTGCCTGCACCTCCGCATCAGTCCATTCTCGTAGTAATTCACGTAATGTTTTGCTCAACACAGACGGGGCTTTAAGATACTCGGAACAGACCCCGCCTCTGCCTGCTGCTGCGCTGAGGACGTGTGTGTGTGTGTGTGTGTGTGTGTGTGTGTGTGTGTGTGTGTGTGTGTGTGTGTGTGTGTGTGTGTGTGTGTGTGTGTGTGCTTGTGGAGTTTAACTCCGAAAAAACTTGTGACCTGTTTAAGGTAGTCTTGTGTGAGGTATCGCTGAACTCAGCAGAGCGTGACGGTTTGCAGTGAGGTGCGGCGGGAGCCAGCAAGGAGCGGCGTCCGCCAGACACGCAGGGAGGTGCGAGGGCCCGACCAACGCTGCTTGCAGCTTTAACTGATCATGAAATGCAAAAAGTGTAAAACTAGTAATGAGTTGGTGTTGGTGGTGTTTATACACGGTAGTGAAGAGAAGTGTAAAACGGCAACAAACAAAAAAAAAAAAGCCAAAAACATTGAACAAAAGGGACAATCGCGTCGACAAGGGCATGGTCCAATGGAAGACAGCCAGGGTTAAAGGGATATTTCGTCTCTTTTAAGCTCCCAGGAGCTCTTAAAGGTATATTAAGTGAAGTCACTTTTTGTCAAATTCAGGGAATGTCTCCTCATGGTCACCTAGCTTCCTATTTTTCTGTGCGCGCTGACAGGAAATCCGGTGTTAATACACAAACAAAACAAACAAAAAAGGAGTGCACGAGCCACAGAACATTATTCCAGCCAATCGACACGCACACGCACTGCCAGAGCGCAGCAGACCAAAGAAAGGTGCAGTAACGACAGTCTGCTAGTTGCTCCTTCTACCAATATTAGATGCTCCGTTTCAACAGTGTTTACACTGAAAATCCCAGGGATTAAGCTACGAGCCAAGGAGAAAAGACTGCTAGCCGAGGCTAATTTATACAGTATGAACACTAGGGGTGGAACGGTACACAGTGTTTCTCACACACACACGCACACACACACACACACACACACACACACACACACACACACAGCTTTCTAGTCGAGTTATAACCAGGTCTGATGTGTGTAGATCGGTGGAGATCCTTTAACTGTGTTTTCTGAACGTTTGTGTGTCAGGTTTCTACCCGACTGGCCGTCTGCAACATGGACTGGGACCGGATGAAAGCCAAAGACCTGCTGGCTCTGTTCAACTCCTTCGTACCTAAAGGAGGAGCTGTGCTGTCTGTCAAGGTAAAGCAGATAATGGGCCCTATCTTGCACCCGGCGCAGCGCAAAGCCTGACACAAGTGCCTTTGCTAGTTTAAGACCGACGCGGTTGTCAATTTCCCGTCCAGCGCCCGCGTCGTTTAAATACAATAATAGGTCTTACAGGGAGGTGTGTTCAGGTGCATTCTGGGCGTGCTGGTCTTACAGGGAGGTGTGTTCAGGTGCATTCTGGGCGTGCTGGTCTTACAGGGAGGTGTGTTCAGGTGCATTCTGGGCGTGCTGGTCTTACAGGGAGGTGTGTTCAGGTGCGTTCTGGGCGTGTTGGTCTTACAGGGAGGTGTGTTCAGGTGCATTCTGGGCGTGCTGGTCTTACAGGGAGGTGTGTTCAGGTGCATTCTGGGCGTGCTGGTCTTACAGGGAGGTGTGTTCAGGTGCATTCTGGGCGTGCTGGTCTTACAGGGAGGTGTGTTCAGGTGCATTCTGGGCGTATTGCTATCTTGAGACAGTGGGAAGTGATGGCACCATTGACCAACAAAAACCTGGTCTAAAGTCAATAACGCAGCATTTCATTGTTATTTTAACAGAGCATTAGTAAAATGCTCGTGCACAGCATGTGCACACTATGCTTGTTACACACACAGGGACACAGCACACACACGCACACACACACACACACACACACACACACACACACAGGGACGCACAGCAGCACACACACATGCAGAAGATTACAAATACAAATATTACGGTGCAGATCCTCCATCATAACAGCAATGCTCCAAGGTCCAAACGCGCCTGGCTTTTAAAGGGAATGGGAGATGATCTCTGATTGGTTGATTGCATGTTACGCCCAAAACACACCTCTGATTAATGAAGACACTAAGAACAACCCTTTAGAACCATGCACCCGGCACACGGACCCTTTTTACTGCCGTCAAACTAGCAAAAGTGGATTTGGACACGTCCTAAACACACCTGCACCAGGCGCTTCACGCCGTGACCTCAGATCGGTAAAATAGAGCCCAAAAACTGAAAGGTTTTGCTGTCCGCACTTTTAGATGATTATCTAAATGCTAACTGTTGACAGAGAAATGTCACAACTACAGCTCAGTCTGCAGAGTTTCCTGTAATCCCAGCAAACTCCTAAAGTAATGCTCGTATTTTACTTTATCTGCGTGAGGTGTCCTTGAACTCAGCAGCGAGTTCATTCTTCATTGGTGACGGTTTGCAGTGAGATGCGGTGCGGCGGGAGCCAGCAGGAGCGGCGTCCGCCAGTAACCACCACACATATCGACACTGACGAGCCTCCTACTCACCAACACCAGATCGATCACACACAAACGGAACTGCTGCGTGATGATTTTCACAAAAGCCTGGCTGAACACATATCACGGACAGTAGATAGCAGCTAACAGCTAACAGCTAGCAGCTAGCAGGGCCAGCTACCCACCGGCAGGATCAGGACAGGGTAGGTGAGTATAAACAATGTCTGAGTTGAAAACACATCTTGTTGTCACGTTAGGGCCGTGTTCATGTTGGCACAGACATTTTAATTGCATTTTGCGTCTGTTAAGAGGCACAAAGGCTCTCTAAAACTGGCCCCGACAACTGCCGTGTTAGCTCAGCGGAAGCTAGCAGACGTAGCTGCAGCTACTCCGTGTTGCTAGCACCGATCCAGGTCGGGGTTTTTTTTCTATCGAAAGTACTCGCATAGCTATAGCGATCAAGACACACACACACACACACACTGGCGCAGACGCCCGCCACCACGTCACTTCTGTTTACTGATAGCTATCGTTTACCTCAGGCTAATTAATCAGCTAGTAAGTGGTGATTTTTGGCAGCCAGCCTTCCAAAGGAAAGAACAATGAAATGAAATGTTAACTGATCTTTAACCGTTGACCGACAAACAGGAAACGGGGTCTCAGTTCACCCGTCTGGGAGCCTCTGACACACTTTCCGCACTCCGTGTTCGCAGACAGCTGTGGGCTTAATGTTAATTTGGTTAATGTTCTTTGCATTGTCGGACCACAGCGGCGTGTCCACAGCGGCGTGTATTTCCACCGCCTCCACCTGCAGGTTGTCAACTGTGTGGTTTGGAATGAAAGTACTCCACTGAAACGGAGACATTTGGAAACACCGCTGCCCCCGTTTTGGTTTGAAGACTCTGGGGTTGCTTTGTAGTGAAGTTGTTTACGTTAGTATGGGGCACGGACTAAACTGGGCCGTGTGATGAAGTGGGTCACTTTTCAAACTGGTGAATGTCGTCTGTAAGAGAGATGACGAGCAGTGCATGCTGGGTGTTGTCTCAGATCTACCCGTCAGAGTTTGGGAAGGAGAGGCTGAAGGCGGAGCAGACCAAGGGACCGCTGGAGCTGAGAGCGCTGCCCGACGACTCGGAGGACGACACCGAGGAGGAGAAGTAAGTAACTCGCTATAAACATCTGGATGTAGATTAACGTCCCAGTTCACACAGATGACTAAACCTTTTTTTAACTTAGCTTCTAAAGTACCCAGGTTAACACAAAACTCCGGAAAACCAGACTGATGTCATGAAGGGGTGTATGTGTGATACGCCACGTCGTATGCCATTATTGGCGTGTTATACTCATACTCGCTTTTTAGCGTGTTTATCAACGCCGTTGCGTGTGAATTGACGCCGTAGCGAGTAGTATGAAAGGGAGAAAATCTGCATAGGGAGGTTGGTCGGGGGGGGGGGGGGGGATGATGGGTCAAACGACAGGAGACAGTGTCACGTTTCCTAAACCCAACCGTCGCTTTCTTCTTTTCCCAACCCGTCCGCTGTATACGGCGCTCAAAATGCGTGCAGATAACAAGCCACTTGGCTTTAGAAAGTGGCGTGGATTTCCGTGCAAAATATGACTTCCACTTTATAAACAGCTAACCATAGCAGCTAACGTTAACGTGACGTCGCTGCTGTAGCGGTCAGCTACTTTAGCGATGTTTAACGTTAGCTACATAACGTTAGCAATATATCTTGTGTAGAATCCAGGACCGGCAGAGCAGAGGGAAGTGTCAGGGAGCAGAGACAAACTATTTAGCTAGATGAAGTGAGCTGGTTGGACCACTGAGATGGGAGACGCTCGCTTAGCTTCACCGCAGTCGCGTGTGGCCGTGCACTAGTGCGGGTAAGAGGTCGAGGGGTGTGGCGATGACATCATCGATACGATAAAAAAGCCGGCTTCACCATCCAGACGAAGCCAAAAGAGGGCCGTTTTCACCCTGGGACCCGGTTTCAAAAAAAAAACCCGGCTCCGTGTGGATGGCCCCTCAGACTAAAATGTGAAACAGCTGTGAGAAAAGATCGTGTTTTGTTGTTTTTGTTGTTGTCCTAACCATTGCTTGACCTCACACATCAAACATCCATGATCTAAGATGTTTTGGCAGTATGCTGTGACTGTTTGCTCCATTGAACCACTTTGTGCTGCGGAGGACAACAGAAGTTACTTCACATTTATTTTAATAATTTAGAGCATAGTGTTCAACAACTACCATTCTTTTCAGACCATTTGATAAATAAAAAACATATTTTGACGGCAAAAGATTTCATTTGGGGTCAGAATGACCCCAGGACAACACCAGTATGTTTACGCAAAGTCATGATGTCATGTTGGGAAAACCGTGTATAAAGAAAAACTTGACTGTTTAACTATGTGTGTGTGTGTGTGTGTGTCTGTCTGTCTGTCTGTGTGTGTCTGTGTGTGTGTGTGTGTGTGTGTCTGTCTGTCTGTGTGTGTCTGTGTGTGTGTCTGTCTGTCTGTCTGTGTGCGCGTGTGTGTCTGTCTGTCTGTGTGTGTGTGTGCGCGCGTCTGTCTGTCTGTGTGTGTGTGTGTGTCTGTGTGTGTGTGTGTGTGTGTGTGTGTGTGTGTGTGTGTGTGCGCGCGTGTGTCTGTCTGTGTGTGTGTGTGCGTGCGCGTGTGTGTCTGTCTGTGTGTGTGTGTGCGTGTGCGCGTGTGTGTCTGTCTGTGTGTGTGTCTGTCTGTGTGTGCGCGCGCGCGCGTGTGTCTGTGTGTGTGTGTCTCCTCTCAGAGGCTACAGAGAGAGGATGCGTGACTACCAGTTCAAGCGCCTGAAGTATTTCTACGCCGTGGTGGAGTGCGACTCGGCCGACACCGCTGCCAAGATCTACCAGGAGTGTGACGGCTTTGAGTACGAGAGCAGCTGCTCCGTGCTCGACCTCCGGTGAGATGGGAGAGAGCATAGATCTAACTTACGCTTTGGCTACACTGCACGAGTAACGTATGCCGACTGTTTGCGGAGCGGATGTACTGCGGAATGTATTTTTTAACCAGCTGCACTCGCAGCGCCACACGTGTAGGATTGTGTGATTCACAGGCGAGACGGAGAGCTTTTTGCTTTGGGATTGTTGTTGTTTCTTCAGTTTTTTTGGAGCCGGCACAGAGCTGTGAAACACCAATCTACTGTCAGCTGTTATAAGAGGACGCAGGGGAGGGAAACGAGAAATAAAAACTCTCAAAACCAAACTGCCAATACGCTCACTGACAGACCTTAACCTTATGTGACCGAGCATATCGTATACGAGGAAAAACGGCACCTCTGATTCATAACTTAATAACTTTATAATAAGAACTAGTAGCAACATACCGTCTTTTGGAGCTAAAAGCTAACAGTTGCCCCGTTCTGCTGATGTCTTTGGTGTCTTCGTAGCCCTTACAGAAGGTTTCGTATCCAGCCTGGAAGTCAAGAGTTTTTCTGGGTCTTCTGCGCAATTAATCCATACTCTTACATCCAAGATTGATACGCTTTATGTCCATAATTTCCAGTTTTTTCCCATGATCCTTTAGGGCTCAGAGCGTTAAGTTGTTTAGTTTAATTTAAAAAGAAATAATGAAACATTATGATCCATTTTTGTCTAAAAAGGCTGCACACACCTCGCGTAAAAACATATAAATAGAAGACTCCTGAGGCTCTCGGTCCTGTGTCGCCAGTTTCAGTGATTATAGTGGAAGAGTAGTGTTGGAACAACCGCTCCGCGTACGTAACGTGTGCAAAGCAGCCGGCACGTTAATCCGTCGCTTCTTTCTTCAACAGGTTTATTCCGGATGGGGTCCAGTTTGAAGAGGAGCCAAAAGACGTGGCGACGGACGTGAATCTCTCGGACTACACGCCCAAACTGTTCACCTCGTCCGCCAACGCAACATCAAAGGTAGGAAGACCGGCAGTTACTGCAGCTTCAAAATTAAGACCCAGGGTTTTTTTTAGGTTTTTTTTTTAGTTGTCTTCCTGTCGACCTGCAGCTTTTATTTTTTCTGAGTCAACATTTTTGGATGTCTTTTTTTGACACTTTTGTGGCTTTCCCCGATGTTTTTGTAATTTTACATTTTTGTCTCTTTTCTTTTTTTTACAAAAATGTCTTTTTTTTTTTACATTTTCTGAATTTTTTTTACATTTCGTAAAAAAAATTTTTTCACTTGTTTAACATTTTTTTCCACTTTTTTGACATTTCGTCACTTTTTTGATATTTTTTTCACTTTTTTGACATTTTTTTCACTTTTTTGATATTTTTTTCACTTTTTTGACATTTCGTCACTTTTTTAACATTTCGTCACTTTTTTGACATTTCGTCACTTTTTTGATATTTTTTCTTCACTTTTTTAACATTTCGTCACTTTTTTAAAGTTCTTTTATCAATAGTTTTTTCTTCAAATGTTATAAAATTGACTAAAACACCCAAATTCAATGAAAGTAGTGAACTGATTATTTAGCTTCTGAAGAGCGTCGTAGGGAACCATACACGTTATTTTTTGGACAGTTTGTTCAAAAGAAACCCAAATGTTCTGATATAGAAACTTTTTGACCCGAGGACAAAAGGGGGGTTACACAAACACACACACACACACACACACACACACACAGACACACACACAGACACACACACACAGACACACACACACACACACACACACACACATAGACAGACAGACAGACAGACAGACAGAGACACACACACACACACACACACACACACACACAGACAGACACAGACACACACACACAGACACA
Organism: Sander vitreus; assembly: GCF_031162955.1. Lineage (NCBI taxonomy): Eukaryota > Metazoa > Chordata > Actinopteri > Perciformes > Percidae > Sander > Sander vitreus. The sequence continues at coordinate 2,161,191 of NC_135856.1, read as the reverse complement.
CACACACACACACACACACAAAGACACACACACACACACACACACAAAGACACACACACAGACACACACACAGACACACACACACACACACACAGACACAGACACGCACAGACACACACACACACAGACACACACAGACAGACACACACACACACACACACACAGACACACACACACACACACACACACAGACACACACACACAGACACACACACACAGACAGACACACACACAGACAGACACACACACACACACACACACAGACACAGACACGCACAGACACACACACACACAGACACACACAGACAGACACACACACACACACACACACAGACACACACACACAGACAGACACACACACAGACAGACACACACACACAGATTTTGTGTATTGTTAAAAGCCAGACAACAGGACTTTGGGACTGATATGTGTGAGACTATGTTGAACCAATCAGGTGCAGCTGACGTGGGACGAGACGGACAACGAGCGCGTGACCGCCCTGAACAGGAACTTCAACAAGGACGAGCTGCTGGCCATGGACTTCAACGCCTACCTGGCCTCCTCCAGCGAAGACGAAGAAGAGGAGGGTGACGAAGGAAGGTTCGAGTTCGGGGAGCCGGAGAGTGGAGACGAAGACGCAACAGCAGAGGGTGAGACAGAAACTAGAGACACCGAAACATTGTTGGAGCTCCTCACCCACTACGTTTACATGCACGTATTATTAGGTATAGATGTCCCATAAAAAACCTACGTTTTTCAGTGTTCAAAGTGTGAGATGTGAGAACTGATACTTTCCGTATTGCTATTTAACAACAAACTGGTGAAATATGAACCTAAGTCTGTCACATCATATGGATACAACTATAAGATACAAGCTGCCTGTTCTCAGCATTAGCACAACACTTAGCGATGGTTAGCTTGTTACCTGTGGTGATATATGCTAAATGTAACATCTCTTTTACAGTAGCGTGTGACTGACCTATGTGGTGCGTTTTGAGATGCCTGATGAAGTACGTTGTTGATCCGACATCATTGATGTTGGTGCTACACACCTAGCATGTAGCTGTTAGCTTACTGCCGCTGTTTATGAAGTTATTGAATGCTAAACTAATGACAAAAGGCACAACTCCGGGAGGACTTGATGTCGCCATTGTCAATCCATTTATTGATATGTGAGTGGGCGCACATGAGGCATAACGCATGGGTTACGTTGCACATTATGGCGAAGGGCCGGGGACCTGCTAGCCTCGTGAGAACGTCCTGATCTCGCCAGCTCCAGTTTTCCACTCTCAGATCAGTTTGGCATCTTGAGACAGAGAAAATGTGGAGCCATTCGCCAAACGACCGACCACACACACACACACACACACACACACACACACACACACACACACACACACACACACACACACACACACACGGGGACACACACACACTGTGAACACAGCGTCTCTCTTTCATTCCTTAAACCAGCTTCTAGAAAAGGTCGCCTCATATCCAAAAAACCCTGTTGCTATCCAAGTCTTTGATGATGTTTAAAAGTAGCTGTGTTTCTCCTTCTTATCGGGTCTGCAGCCCTGCAAACTGTCGGCCGGTTGGTTTGTATACAGTAACCATAGCAACGCACAGAGCTGGCCGTAAGCCGTAAACAGGCGAGAGGCCCGTAAACTGTCCCAAACTGCTGTAAAAACCCCGACTGAGACGCAGATTCTGAATGTGCTGTATACATGTCCAAAGAATGCCTCTAAAACCTGAATAATACCAGAATATCACACACGTCTTAATCTGACAAAATCCTTATTCTGAATATCCAAACGGAATATCCTGTTTACGTGACCCGTATCGGATTGGGATTTATTCTTTGATGTCTTTTGTTGTGTGTGTTGTAGCTAAACGGCCGGCTGAGTCCGTCGCTGTGGAGGCGGAGAAGAAACCCCAGAAGGAGGAAGAGAAGCGAAGTAAAAAGAAGAGAAGCGATGTGCAGATCTCAAAGTACAGAGAGCTGCTGAAAGGAATCCAGGACAAAGAGACAAAGCTGCACGAAGACAGAGACATGGAGATGGAGATCACCTGGGTGCCAGGTACGAGGAGACCGCTAGCTAGACTATCTGTCCAATCTGAGCTTTCTGTTGCACGACTAAAACTACTTTTTAACGTCCACGTTCCACCAAAACCAGCTCCTTCCTGAGACTATTTAGCAGAGGCACCGTGGCTCCGTCTGGAGCTTAGCCCCGCCCACGATGATTGTGATTGGTTTAACCCTCGTGTTGTCCTGGGGGTCCAGTTCAACGTTTTTTATATCAGAAATATGGGTTTCGATGCATATTGCCTCGCCACGGCCACGCCCTATGACGAAAAGCCTTTCTTTTAACAACTTTTCATCTTTAAGGTCTTAAGATGGCACAGACCAAATCTGAAGTCGATCGGATGAAATCTCTCGGAGGAGTTCGTTAAAGTACGACGTGTGGAAATGGCCAACATCGCACTAGTTTGGAACTTTCGATTCAAAATGGCGGACTTCCTGTTGGGTTTAGGGTATGGCTCCAATGAGCTTTTCTTTACGTCTTGACATGCTACATATGTGTACTAAGTTTCGTGAGTGTACGTTAAACGTACTGCGGGGGCTCCATTTCTTTTATTTTGTAGGGGGCGCTAGCGAGCCATTTTTGTGCCCCTTTAAAATACGTACATTTTCACAGGAAATGATGCTATTTGAGCATGTTAAGCCCCTCGAAAAGGCAACTAATTTACCGGAAGAAATGAAAGGAAAGGAAGAATTCCTTCAGTTTCAATAGGCAGTCCTTCCAGAAACATGCAGAGTTATTTTGTGATTGTTTTGGGCTAAAATCCGTGATTAAGCGTCACGTTTTCTGAAAAACTGCGATGGAATATGCAGGGATATTTATGCGATGAAATAGCAGGAACTTGCAGAAACTGTGGTGTCATCGTGACTTCATCGCGGGGTTTGCAGCTTTTAGATGATGTTCACGTCACTTCATAACGTCACGTCATCAGGTCACGTCATCACGTCACGTCATAACGTCACGTCATAACGTCACGTCATAACGTCACGTCATAACGTCACTTCATCAGGTCACTTCATCAGGTCACTTCATCAGGTCACTTCATCAGGTCACGTCGTCACGTCACGTCGTCACGTCATAACGTCACGTCATAACGTCACGTCATAACGTCACTTCATAACGTCACCTCATAACGTCACCTCATAACGTCACGTCATAACGTCACGTCATAACGTCACCTCATAACGTCACCTCATAACGTCACGTCACGTCATAACGTCACGTCATAACGTTCTCATGGCAGCAGGGGAAACAGCTGCTCTTGTGTGAAGTAAACGCAACATTTTCCATCTTTCTGCTGAGATATTTGGGACTTTTTTACAGCGAAAATGTGGGGATTATGACATCATGCAAGCCCCGCCTTTTTGCCCAGAAATCGGCAATTTATGAGGCGAAAGTGCACATAAAGTGCCCCCCCCCCCATAAATATGCAGACTTTAGCTGATTATGCGTTGACTTATAATCATGTTTTTCTGGAGGGACTGGTTAGGGCCAACTGCGCTCGGGCCCTAAATATGTATAAAGGGTTTTAAAACGGTATCCTGACTAAACGTAAACATAAACCAGTCTGTGATTATTCACTCAACATCCTCTGACTTTAACTATTAGTCAAAATAATTCATAATTTCTGCTTTTTTTTTCTTTTTTTTTAACTTAAAGTAGGTATAATGTCATTTGAATTAGGTTTGTTGACCATGAATTAAAAAAAAATCGTTGAAAAAAGTGACAAAAATGTTTAAAACGGCGTCAAAAGCGTACTACAACGTTGGAAAAAGCACAAAATAAAAATAATTTTCTATTTAGACCCGAAAGGACAACAAGTTAAAGGTCGACGGGAAGACAACAGGAGGGTTAAATGCCAATAAACCAGAGCATGTTTCTCGTTTATCGGTGGTGCTTTGCCCCCAACGGTGCCTTCCAGGTAGCGCTGCCTGGAGGGCACTAGGATTAGGCACTGGTTAGGGTTAGGTGGGTTAGGGTTGGTTTAGGGTTAGGGGTGTTCGGATCCCAGAAGCCTCCCCACGCGTCCAACGACTACGTGGTTGAAATGGAGACTGAAGGTGTGCACGGGCCGCCGCATGTCACTCAGAGTTTAGGGGTTAGGGTTGGGGTTGGGGTTAGAGTAGTTGGGTTGGGGTTAGGGTAGTTGGGTTGGGGTTAGGGTAGTAGGGTTGGGGTTAGGGTAGTTGGGGTTGGGTTGGGGTTAGGGTAGTGGGGTTGGGGTTAGGGTAGTGGGGTTGGGTTGGGGTTAGGGTAGTAGGGTTGGGGTAAGGGTAGTAGGGTTGGGGTAAGGGCAGTAGGGCTGGGGTTAGGGGCAGCAGGGCTGGGGTTAGGGTAGCAGGGCTGGGTTGGGGTTAGGCAGCAGGGTTAGGGGTAAGGCAGTAGGGCTGGGGTTAGGCAGTAGGGCTGGGGTTAGGCAGTGGGGCTGGGGCTGGGTTAGGGGTTAGGCAGTGGGGCTGGGGCTGGGCTGGTGTTAGGCAGCAGGGTTGGGGCTGGGTTGGGGGTTAGGCAGCAGGGTTGGGGTAAGGGTAGTAGGGTTGGGGTTAGGGTTAGGGTAGTGGGGTTGGGGTTGGGTTGGGGTTAGGGTAGTAGGGTTGGGTTGGGGTTAGGGTAGTAGGGTTGGGGTAAGGGTAGTAGGGTTGGGGTTAGGGTAGTAGGGTTGGGGTTGGGTTGGTGTTAGGTGCCTTGAAGGCATCGGTCGCAGCGCTGCCTGGAGGGTGCAGTTGGGGGCAAAAAACACCATAGAGCCCATTTCTCTCCCATCCCAGAGCGCTGTTTGGACTAGCTAGACCCTCCCGTGCAGCGCTGTGGGGGAGGGTCTGCCGATGCGGGACTACCTTTCCATCAACCCTAACGTCTATTGTTGCGTGGGTTCTGAAAGCTCCCCCAGTTAGCAGTTTGAGCCGTATTCATTGTTGTTAGAATCACGATTTTCTGCCACGATGTTTCTCACGAAGTGTAATGTTTATTGCACACATGAACCATGACAAAACAAAAAATAACTGGCAGTACCAAACATAAGAAATGTTGGCACCTAGAGCACATTGAGCATCACCAGCAGCCTGTAAACACAGAGGCTTCAGTGAAGAGACGGGAGAGCTCTGCAGCGCTGGGAGCTCTTTAACACCTATTTAATACAGTCCATGTTTAAAACTCACGTAATCGAGATCACGATTTTATAACGATTAAACGTGCACGCCTAATTCATTGTTATCAAATGTGTGTTTGCTCTGTCTGCAGGGCTGAAGGAGACGACGGAGCAGCTGGTGAAGAAGAAGCTGGAGGGCAAGGACCAGCTGACGCCCTGGGAGGACTTCTTACAGAAGAAGAAAGACCGCAAGAAGCA
>NC_135856.1:2148260-2153260 GCF_031162955.1 Sander vitreus | reverse complement strand
TCTTCATTAATCAGAGGTGTGTTTTGGGCGTAACATGCAATCAACCAATCAGAGATCATCTCCCATTCCCTTTAAAAGCCAGGCGCGTTTGGACCTTGGAGCATTGCTGTTATGATGGAGGATTTACACCGTAATATTTGTATTTGTAATCTTCTGCGTGTGTGTGTGTGTGTGTGTGTGTGTGTGTGTGTGTGTGCTGCTGTGCGTCCCTGTGTGTGTAACAAGCATAGTGTGCACGTGCTGTGCACGAGCCTAGGAGCATTTTACTAATGCTCTGTTAAAATAACAATGAAATGCTGCGTTATTGACTTTAGACCAGGTTTTTGTTGGTCAATGGTGCCATCACTTCCCACTGCCTCAAGATAGCAATACGCCCAGAATGCACCTGAACACACCTCCCTGTAAGACCAGCACGCCCAGAATGCACCTGAACACACCTCCCTGTAAGACCAGCACGCCCAGAATGCACCTGAACACACCTCCCTGTTAGACCAGCACGCCCAGAATGCACCTGAACACACCTCCCTGTAAGACCAGCACGCCCAGAATGCACCTGAACACACCTCCCTGTAAGACCAACACACCCATGGGCCACAGATGGGTGCAGGTGCATTTGTTATTTAAACGACGTGTCTTAAACTAGCAAAGACACTTGCGTCGGGCTTGGTGCTGCGCCGGGTGCAGGATAGGGCTCAAACGCCCAAAACACCAAAAGTACGAAGACATGTCGGACCAGACGCGAGCTTTTATTTTGAAAAGTAGAAGCCAGACGGGAGGTTCCAGGCTGCAGTACAGTCTTGAATATTTTTGTCATATAGTGTGATACGTAGCTGCATCTGCCAGATTGCCAGTCTGGCTGCAACTACCAATTATTTTCCTTGTTGATTAATCGGTGGATTATTTTTGAGTTTTTCAGTCTGGTTGAACAGCGTTTTGTTCTCCATGTAGAAAACTAAACATCTCTTTGTACAGAGGACTTTCTACAACCTGAATAGCCCTCAAAGACCTTTTTGAGTTTAGATGTTGTGTTTTGTGTCCGCAGACATTAAGAAGAAATCAAAGGGGAAGAAGAAGAAGCAGGAGGAAGAGGAGCGGACAGCCGAGGAGGAAGAGGAGCTGGAGAAACAGAAGGTGAGAGAGACCTGTGGATCAGAGTGTTAGCTACACGCTAGACTATATCCTTGACGTTCCACTTCCAGGATTGCTCCGTTGCCGATGGAAATTACGCCGGATGTCCCGTCCCCTTCCTCTGTCTCTGTGTTGGGGTTCTAACCTCCGGCTGATTTGTGAGGACTATGGTTAACTGCTCCTCAGATCTCTGCAGGGTAAATCCAGACAGCTAGCTAGACTATCTGTCCAATCTGAGCTTTCTGTTGCACGACTAAAACTACTTCTGAACGTCCACATGTTCCCCCAAAACCAGCTCCTTCCTGAGACTATTTAGCAGAGGCACCGTGGCTCCGTCCGGAGCTTAGCCCCGCCCACGATGATTGTGATTGGTTTAAAGAAATGCCAATAAACCAGAGCAGGTTGTCCGCCCATCCAGGAATGCTGTGTGGACTAGACAGACCCTCCTCTGCAGCTCTGTGGAGGAAGGTCTGGCAATGAGAGACTGACTACATGCTAAAACATGTGCTAACCCTGTGTGTCTGTGTGTGTGTGTGTGTGTGTGTCTGTGTGTGTGTGTCTGTCCGTGTGTGTCTGTCCGTGTGTGTGTGTGCGTCCGTGTGTGTGAGTGTGTTTCTGTGTCTCTGTCCGTCTGTGTGTGTGTGTGTGTGTGTGTGTGTGTGTGTGTCTGTGTGTGTGTGTGTGTGTGTGTGTGTGTCTGTGTGTGTGTGTGTGTGTCTGTCTGTGTGTGTGTGTGTGTGTCTGTCCGTGTGTGTGTGTCTCTGTGCGTCTGTGTGTGTGTGTGCAGGCGGAGATGGCTCTGCTGATCGAGGACGGCGCCGACGACGCCAAACACCAACACTTCAACTACGACCAGATCGTGGAGCAGCAGAACCTGAGCAAGCACAAGAGGAAGAAGCTGCTGAAGAAAGGCGGCGAGGCGCTGGCGGCCGACGACTTCCAGGTCCGTTTAAAACCTCCGTCCTCCACCAACGCTCACGTAGTTTCACGTAGGGCTGCACGATATGACAAATATGAGATATGTGATAACGTTGTTGGATATTGTAATAACGGCATATACACAAACACACACGTGTGTGTGTGTGTGTGTGTGTGTGTGTGTCCAGGTGGACGTTAAGGACCCTCGTTTCCAGGCCATGTTCACCTCGCACCTCTTCAACCTGGACCCGTCCCACCCCAACTACAAGAAGACCAAAGCCACGCAGAGCATCCAGGCCGAGAAGCAGCGCCGACGGGCGGACGAGCAGCGCCGCGTGGAGGACACGCTCAGCGCCGAGAAGGCCGCGCCCACGCAGGCCGCCGCTGGGGCCGGGAAGAAACGGGAGAATGACTCCGAGCCCCCGACAGCTGAAGGCGCCGCAAAGAAATCACTGGACCCCAGCTTGTCTTTGCTCATCAAGTCCATTAAAAGCAAAACGGAGCAGTTTCAGGCTCGGAAGAAACAGAAGATCATGTAGGTAGGACTCAGCTTTTTCTACCACAGACCCTGGGTTCCCCAAAAATCACAGACTGATACCGGTCACCTTCGTTATCTGCTGGCTTTCTCCTGGACTGCTGGGGTCATTTTGCAACGTGGCATCATGACTTTGCGTAAACATACTTGCATACTTTCCTAAAGCCAAGTGGCGTGTTATCTGGACGTAGGGCTGGGCCATATGGAGAAAATCAATATATATAATATAGATATTTTTGACCAAATACCTCGATATCGATACCGCAACGATATTGTAGCGTTGACTATCGGTGCTTTCACAAAACATTTACACAAAGAGATGATAACTAATCATCAGTAATGTGGATATAATGACTAAGGGGGTAAAGGCAAATAACAGAACAGTTACAACAGTCTGGTACGAAAAGACACTTATGCCATATTAAGATATCCAAAATCTAAGACGATATCTAGTCTCATATCACGATATCGATATATTGCCCAGCTCTATCTGTACGCATTTTGAGCTATCCACGTGTATGTCTACGCTGTATACAGCGGGCGTAAACATACACGCGAGAACATCACACGCGTGTAAAAAAAAAAAAAAAAAGAAGAAAAAAGGTTGGGTTCAGGAAAGGAACATTGGGGAAGGCTTTATTAAAAAAATAATAATAATATAAAACGGTTGGTAAACGCCACACACAGGACGCGATCGCTGCTCTCCTGTGTTTACTACTCGCTACGGCGATAATTCACACGTCACGTAGGTCAACGGAGGCCAAACGGCGTTGATGAACTCGCTAAAAAGCGAGTATGCGTCTTGATAACACGCCAGAATGGCGTACGGATTGGCGTGTCATACACACGCCATTTCACGACATCGGCCTGTTATTTTGTATGTTTGTGTATAGAAGAATATCACAAGATTTGGGGATTTTGAACACATTTTTTTAGTAAAAAAACAAACAAAAAACAACTGACTCCTGCTGCAGCAGATTCTGTTGACATGTTTTATTTTAACACGTAGAAAATCAGTATTATGAAGACATTCTTCACAGCTGAGTTTTACAGTTATTTACAAGTCATTGTAGATAATAGCAGTGATCATGCCAGATAACTAGGACTAGTTAGGTTGGGTTAGTTCCTCTGGTCAGTGGTTAAACTGGGCTCCTTTGTGTCAGGATGCGCCTGCTTGCAGTCAGTTGCCTGCTGGAAATATGTCACATACAATCTAATGAAAGTGCTGCTTTTGAAAACACATTTCTGACAATAAATGAAAGATTTTTGAAATGGCAAGTCTAGTTTTCTCTCGGTTGGAGTACAGATAGTCTGCGTGCTTCAACCTCTCCTTCATCTATGGCAGAAAACCAACGATGTTTGTCCAAAAATCATAGTTCAGCTGCTTTCAAAATGAAGAAAAAGGTAGCACATCTCAAGTTCCTAAAGTTAAGGAAGACAAAAGATAAAATACTGACAGTACTGCCTCTTCCATGTTGCTTACTTTTGGCGTTTCTTTTGCATTAATATCCAGAAACCGCTCTGAGGTCGCTAGCGCTAAACCCACCAGACTCCATTTAAAAAAGCAGTACTTTTAGCGTGTATAGAGCCAACATATCTTCACATGGAAATCACTAAACTGTGTTTATTTCAACCAAAACTAGAGTTGTGATGGTTGGAAAAGTGGAAAAGACAACCCAAAAACACCTTTTCACAGTTTTATTTTGTTTCTGTCGCCTCTGAATGAAGTGTGTTTTATGATGCTAAAATTGCTCTTTATTTACATGGAGTCTGGTTGGTTCTTCTGTTGGAGTACAGACAGTCTGCGTGCTATTCTAGCTGGAGGATTTGTTTTCGTTGGATTATTTCAGCGCAGTAACTTCTCCTTCCTCTCTAGCAGAAAACCAACAACGTTTGTCCTAAAATCATAGTTCAGCTGCATCGTTTAATTCCCCGAAAAAACTACTTTTAATGATGCATTTACCTGAAGAACAGACAGCTTCCTCTCAAAATGAAGAAAAGGCAAGGCAGCTTTATTTGTAGAGCTCATTTCAGCAACAGGGCAAGTCATAGTGCTTTACATGAAAACATTAAAGAGCAGGTTTAAAAACTATTAAAAGAAAAATACCAGAATAAAGATTACAGTGCATTAATTATTTTAAAGAAAAGTCTTCAGCCTTGATTTAAAAGAACAGAGTTGCTGCGGACCTGCAGTTTTCTGGGAGTTTGTTCCAGATATGTGGATTAGAGGATGGAGACCCGCCGGGCCGGGCCGGGTTCAGACAGATATTTAGAAATGATGTTGGGGGTCGGGGTCGGTCACATCAGCGCGGTGAGGCGTTGAACAGTTTACATTTAAAACAGCTGATTATGTAGACGCGCCTGTGTTAACGTGTGAGCTGATGACCTCGTCTGTTGACATTTCTGAATGTCTTCCTCC
>NC_135856.1:2093260-2143260 GCF_031162955.1 Sander vitreus | reverse complement strand
ACACACACACACACACACACAGACACACACACACACACACACAGAGACACACACACACACACACACACACACACATACACTCTCTCACACACATAGATGCACACACACACTCACACACATTCACCCTCACATTCTCTCTCACACACACACACACACACACTCTCACACACACACACGCACACAGAGAAACATTCTCTTTTAGGTCTGAAGTCACCTGACTGGCGAAGGCCTCGTTGATTTCAAACACGTCGATATCAGCCACCGTTAGTCCTGAGAGGGGAAACGGGGGGCGTTAGACCAGTGGTTCTCAAATAGGGGGACGTGTACCCAAAGGGGTACTTTGGAGGACTGCAGGGGGTACGTGAGAGCCTTTTGTCACTATTTTCGACCTGTTCTTGCCTTCCTTCCTTCCTCGAGTCTCTTCGGTGGTCTGAGGAACCTTTTGGACCAACTCAGGGACACTGATCAGTCCCACTGGCTCTACTGCTGACGGTCGGCCGTCTGGTCGGTGTGTAACGGCCGTCTGGTCGGTGTGTAACGGCCTTAAAGGTGCCCTGCCACACAAAACTGTTTTTACTTCCTACGTGTTTGTGTTATGTGGTGAATGTGAAAATGAACTGCTAGCTCCTCTGTCAGCTCTAGCCACTGAACAGAAATAAGAGGAGAAATCAGGCCAATTACAACAGCTGGTCAGTCTGACGTGGTGTTGCCTGAGCTCATTACTATTCATGAGCTCACCCAGTTGTGTTGTGTAAAGGATGCTGATAGCCAGGCTCTCATTGGCTAGCTGTTAGCCAATCAGAGTCAAGCAGCTTAGCTCGTTGAATATTAATGAGAACTGGCACAAGTCGAGCTGAGTCTTCCTGCAGGCTTTCTGTACCACGCTAGAATGGCTTCAAACAAGGTCACCAAGGCATTGTTTCCACAAAAGATGTTACAGAGTCCATGATAGACCTTCAGACACTACCACAAAGTAATGACATACGTGATGCAGGGCACCTTTAAGACGCGAGGAAGGGAAGCAAGTGGAGGCGGTTTAAGAGAGCTGATATTCAGCCCATTATTTTTAGTCTGTGTGTAAATGTTCTTAGTTACTTTCCAGCTCAGTGAAGAAGTTAATGGTCACACATCTCACCGGCCTGCTCCAGAGCTGCGGGGATGGCGACCGCCGGTCCAATCCCCATCAGATCCGGGGGGACCCCCACCACCGCACTGGCCCTCAGGACTCCCAGGACGGGCAGACCCAGAACCTCGACTGCAGACCTGCGGCCAATCAGCACGGCCGCTGCTCCGTCACTCACCTGGCTGGAGTTCCCTGTGTGTGTGTGTGTGTGTGTGTGTGTGTGTGTGTGTGTGTGTGTGTGAGTGTGTGTGTGTGTGTGTGTGTGTGAGAGAGTGAGTGAGTGAGTGAGTGTGTGTGTGTGTGTGTGTGTGTGAGAGTGTGTGTGTGAGTGTGTGTGTGTGTGTGTGTGTGTGTGTGTGTGAGTGAGTGAGTGAGAGTGTGTGTGTGTGTGTGAGAGTGAGTGAGTGTGTGTGTGAGAGTGTGTGAGTGAGTGAGTGAGAGTGTGTGTGTGTGTGTGTGTGTGTGTGTGAGTGTGTGTGTGTGTGTGTGTGTGTGTGTGTGTGTGTGTGTGTGTGTGTGTGTGTGTGTGTGTGTGTGTGTGTGTGTGAGAGAGTGTGTGTGTGTGTGTGTGTGAGAGAGATGAAAGAGAACGAAATATATTTATACTTGTACTTATTTAAGTGGCCAAACAATTATAGTACCTTGATGTTGCCAAAGCAACGCTGGAGACCTTTTTTATTTACTCTTCTTTAACTCAGTAACGGATGTGACGTCATAGTAGCACAAGTACAAGACTTCATACAAAACATACTTAAGTATCAGTAAAATCACAGATTTTAAAAACTACTTTAACAAAGAAAGATTTGGGGAAAAAAATCTGAATGAGATTTTCCTGCCAGATTTGTGATTATTATTTTTGTAAAGCTGCATATTGCCCCTTCTACTGTAGTTCAGTTAGTCTAATAGCTGGTTTGATCTGCATGATGAAGGGTATGAGATGATGGGGGGGTATGGAGAAGGGTATGTGATGATGGGGGGGTATGGTGAAGGGTATGTGATGATGTGGGGGGTATGGTGAAGGGTATGTGATGATGGGGGGGGGGTATGGTGAAGGGTATGTGATGATGGGGGGTATGGTGAAGGGTATGTGATGATGGGGGGGTATGGTGAAGGGGATGTGATGATGTGGGGGGGGGGTATGGTGAAGGGTATGTGATGATGGGGGGGGTATGGTGAAGGGTATGTGATGATGGGGGGGTATGGTGAAGGGTATGTGATGATGTGGGGGGGTATGGTGAAGGGTATGTGATGATGGGGGGGTATGGTGAAGGGTATGTGATGATGGGGGGGTATGGTGAAGGGTATGTGATGATGGGGGGGGTATGGTGAAGGGTATGTGATGATGGGGGGGTATGGTGAAGGGTATGTGATGATGGGGGGTATGGTGAAGGGTATGTGATGATGTGGGGGTATGGTGAAGGGTATGTGATGATGTGGGGGTATGGTGAAGGGTATGTGATGATGGGGGGGTATGGTGAAGGGGATGTGATGATGGGGGGGTATGGTAGGGAACTGTATCAGGATCATAGTATCCTGGATCCATGAAATAACTGGCCTTTCAAAATAAAAGCCTGCCTGCCTCTATGGGAATATAACATAGGGGTGTACTGACTTATGCCCCCTGTATTTTAAGGAAGAACATTTATTTATTGACGAGACATTATTCATTCACAAAGAAGATTGGTGTCCTTAAAGGTTGGATTTTTACTAATTTTTTAATTAAGGCATTAAGATCAATTCCCAAAAGATGAGCACTGTAGCTGGACTTGAATGGCCTTCTTTTGACTGAAAGTACTGCCAAACAACACTTTTTCTGCTCACCAGTTCCATTTCCACTTCCTCTCAGCCTGCTGCATTGAAGCTCCACCTACGTAAACACCTTCCTGTAATCAACGGCGCCGTCATCACGGCGACCAGCGTAGCGCGGAGTGACAGCGTAGGGTTCAGCAGAAACCCAACCCCGTCAACAAGCCCAATATTCAGCCCAATCAGAAGCCCAATCCTGGATTCGGTGCATCCCTGATTCTTTGAAATCGTGATTGTTAGAAAAGTATGACTACTCTTTCCTTTTCTGTTAATATTAAACTGTTTGCATGGTGACAACTAAGACAAAATACAGTTTGTGCTCTGACGAGATAATCCTGGGAGACACTACTGACTGACCTTGTGAAAAGCACAGGATGCTCCGGAGGGCAGAGCAGGCGGTGCAGATGCCCTGCCTGACCGGAAATAACATCGACTTTGTATTATGACTTCATGTTAATCATAAAAAAACAAAAGCTGCTGTTGAAGGCTTTCGTTAGTCACTTTCTGTACTTTGCTGAGAGCTTAAACTGGCTCCTTGCTTGCGCAAATAATGAACTTTGAGAAGAACATCAGTGTTTCTGTCTATTATTTGATAAATAATGATATCTTAACAGCGATTAATCGCTCAGCCCGACTTAGTTACAGTAGCGTGACTAATGTGTACTCCGTTACTCCCCCCCTCCGGTGAGCACCAGCTGAGAGATGTAACAGCTGACCAACCTGCCGTGGTGCTGCCGTCGGGCTTGAAGGCCGGCCGCAGTTTCCCCAGACCGGCCAGCGTCGTCCCCGCTCGGACGCCGTCGTCTCGCTCCACTGTCACCTGCCGCTCGGTACCGTCGGCGTCCACAAACCGGGTGCTGACGGGAACGATCTCCCGCTCAAACACGCCCGTGTCCTGCGCCCGCGCCGCTCTGTGAAGGGAGGGGGGGGGGTTAAAGATAGTGTTGTAAGGTAACAAAGTAATATTACTTCGTTACTGTACTTAAGTACAATTTTCATGTATCTGTACTTTACTTTGTTATTTATATTTCTGGAAACTTTCATTTTTACTTCACTACATTTCCCCTCAGCGTCTTTGTTACTCGTTACTTTTGGTACGTCGGAGTCAAAGATTCTTCCTAAAAAAAGAATAAATAATACCCGACAACTGCTGAATATCAGCAGTCCTCGTCTTATCCACCGCTCTCTCGCCTGTACTACTGTAACTGACCTGAAGACTGAAGTTTTCGAGGCCGGGAGGGCATGAGACGAGAGGGCATGACGCGGGAGGCTCCAGGCTGCAGCCATACAGTCTCGAAGTTTTCCCAAACTTGCGATCTTAAAGAGGCCGGCGGGTCCTCTAACTCTTGTGGGTCGCCACCACTCGCCGTACTCGCCACCACTCGCCGTACTCGCCACCACTCGCCACCACTCGCCGTACTCGCCACCACTCGCCATACTCGTCACCACTCACCATACTCGCCACCACTCGCCGTACTCGCCACCACTCGCCATACTCGTCACCACTCGCCGTACTCGTCACCACTCGCCATACTCGTCACCACTCACCATACTCGCCACCACTCGCCATACTCACCATCACTCGCCGTATTTGTCACCACTCGCCGTACTCGCCACCACTCGCCGTACTCGCCACCACTCGCCACATCGCCACTACCGTCACCACTCGCCACCACTCGCCGTACTCGCCACCACTCGCCGTACTCGCCACCACTCGCCACCACTCGCCACCACTCACCGTACTCGTCACCACTCGCCACCACTCGCCGTACTCGCCACCACTCGCCGTACTCGTCACCACTCACCATACTCGCCACCACTCGCCGTACTCGCCACCACTCGCCGTACTCGCCACCACTCGCCACCACTCGCCACCACTCGCCGTACTCGCCACCACTCACCACCACTCGCCGTATTTGTCACCACTCGCTGTACTCGCCACCACTCGCCGTACTCGCCACCACTCGCCACCACTCGCCACCACTCGCCGTACTCGTCACCACTCACCATACTCGCCACCACTCGCCACCACTCGCCGTACTCGCCACCACTCGCCACCACTCGCCACCACTCGCCATACTCGCCACCACTCACCACCACTCGCCGTACTCGCCACCACTCACCATCACTCGCCGTATTTGTCACCACTCGCTGTACTCGCCACCACTCGCCGTACTCACCATCACTCGCCGTATTTGTCACCACTCGCCACCACTCGCCGTCACTCGCCACCACTCGTCACCACTTGCCGTACTCGCCACCACTCGCCACCACTCGCCGTACTCACCATCACTCGCCGTATTTGTCACCACTCGCCACCACTCGCCACCACTCGCCATACGAGTCGTATATGTCAAGAATGTCGGAAAGAAAACGTCGAAAACGTTGAAAAAAGCAAATGTCGGAAAAAGCGACAAAAACTAGGCGCACCAATATTTATTGAGAACCTAAATTGACATGCAGGGGGGCCAGATTTGGCCCGTGGGCCTCGAGTTTGACAAATGTGCTAAAGGGCAATTGCGCACCTTCAATTTCCGTCCACTAAAAGTCAATATGATCAGTTTCACTAAATTAAAAAACTGCTGCTGAAGAGATAGTTACAGTACACGTTGTCGTGGTTTAGAAGTTAGTTATTATGTCATAAGTGGTCTGACGTGTGTCTAAGTGACTAATGTGAACGAAAATCTTTGAAACTGGTCCAGCATTGAGCGAGATTGCTGTAACAGGAAGCCTTTAAACCGGGCTGTAATGTAACCCCACAGCAGGGGTCATCAACTACATTTTTCTAAGGACCAGAATGTTTTTTTACATCTATTAGTGTGAGCAAACTCCTAAAAAACATGGAAACTCCATAATGATAACTGGGTCTTTAACTAGAAAATGATCTCAGACTAGGAGGCAGGTCACTGAGGAGTGATGGTTAAAGTCTGGGATTAGGGAAACATGGTTGTAGTATGCAGCGTCCTGATTGGTGGAAAATGCTTGCAGAAAGAAACAGCTGTTGTCAGGTAATGGTGAATGATGAATGGACTGATAAGCAGGCTATGCATTCCTCATGTATGCCCCATTTGCAATGAAACGATGCTGTTGCAAAATAATACAACCAGGTCGCGTCATTCACGTGAATATTAAGTAGCCACGTGCATCTGTTGTGGTCTTATAATACATCCATAGGTTGACCGCTCCTGCGGAGAGGATGGCTCGTTCAGAGTAGAGCTGTGTTTGCGTAAACAGCGGAGTGGACAAGACTGAGCAGACTGAAATATCTCTTTCTACATGTTTATGCCTGTCTACACATGTGATTGCATTGATAAGTATTGGGTTTTTACTCACAAAAGGTCTTATTGTAGCCTACTCACAGTAACGAGACTAGCGTGAGTTGATCTGCCCCAGCGGCCGTTGGTAATCCTCTTTGTATCGTTCCCAGTCAGGTGCTGCGTGTTTTAACGCACACACATCTGGGCTCAGCTGTGTGTGGGACGCGGGCATCGCTGTGCAGAATCCCGGCATGGGAATAGAGATGTAAATACGGGGGGCTGGGTTTGTGCTCTACCTGTGTGATGTTACCTGCTGTGAATGCTTGAAATGCTAAATAACAGAATGCATTTTTTCCTCTTCACATTTTCTGAATTCATGATTATTCTGCGGGCCGGACTAAATGCTTTGGCGGGCCGGATGTGACGTTGGCTGCCCTACAGGATAAATGATCCGAGTCAGTCAGCGTCCACTAAAAGTTCTGTTGCTGCTGCTGACAGACTCAGATTATTATTCTAAGTGTCTGACAACATTATGGGATGGATCCCTACAGAGATTTTAGTTAAAGAGTAAGAGCCACCATCACCAAACCCACCAGACTCCATGTAAATAATCAGGACTTTTAGCGTGTATAGAGCCAGCATATTTCCACCAGACTCCATGTAAATAATCAGGACTTTTAGCGTGTATAGAGCCAGCATATCTCCACCAGACTCCATGTAAATAATCAGGACTTTTAGCGTGTATAGAGCCAGCATATCTCCACCAGACTCCATGTAAATAATCAGGACTTTTAGCGTGTATAGAGCCAGCATGTTTCCACCAGACTCCATGTAAATAATCACTACTTTTAGCATCTATAGAGCCAGCATATTTCCACCAGACTCCATGTAAATAATCAGGACTTTTAGCGTGTATAGAGCCAGCATATCTCCACCAGACTCCATGTAAATAATCAGGACTTTTAGCGTGTATAGAGCCAGCATATCTCCACCAGACTCCATGTAAATAATCAGGACTTTTAGCGTGTATAGAGCCAGCATATCTCCACCAGACTCCATGTAAATAATCAGGACTTTTAGCGTGTATAGAGCCAGCATATCTCCACATGTAAATGGGTGAATTAAGGGTTTATTTCAACCAAACCAGAGTGGTGATTGTTGGAACAGTGGAAAGATGAACCAAGACGGCTTTTGGTAGTTTTATTTAGTTTCTGTCCACTTTGAATGAAGTGTGTTTTACGATGATAAAAGTGCTGATTATTTACATGGAGTCTGGTGGAGCTTGGCGATGGCGAGTTCGGGGCTGGTTACTGTTAAACCACTCTGATAACTTAGAAAACCAAAACACTTCTTACAGCGTTAGGAGTTTTTTTTTTTTAAACTGTTGTTTTTCCCTCCTAAATATACATATGTATGAAGCAAAATGCACCAAAATCTCAATAATATCTGTACGTGTCTACTGTCTGTGACTCACTTTTGCTGAGAACTGAGAGCGAAGGCGTCCTGCTTTTCTCTGGAGATGCCGAATTTCTCTGCGACGTTCTCCGAGGTGATGCTGCAGAAAAATGAACACACAAACGTGGACCGTGGTGCTCGTGTCAAACGGTCTACCATATCTGAAATTATTATCATTTTGGGTCGCGATAACAATGTCAGGATAACATGTTTTGTGGCTTCTTTGGCACATGTTGGGATTATATAAATACATTTTAGGGCTGTAAAGCTAACTGTGGGATGATGATAACGTGACTTAGGGATTGGTTTAATTACACATTCAGGAATTATAGCAAATGTAGAGCGGAGTATGGGGCAGACTTTGGTCTCTCACCCCATCGGGATGATGCAGTCTCTGGCCTTGTCGTTGTCCGTCAGCCTGGAGCTCAGATCTCCTGGTTCTCCTATGGAACGCAGAGACATACTCTCCACCCTGACACACACAGACAGACAGACAGACACACACAGACAGACAGACACACAGACACAGAGACAGACAGACACAGACAGAGAGAGACACAGACACACACAGACACACAGACACACACAGACAGACAGACACAGACAGACAGACAGACAGACAGACACACAGACAGACAGACACAGACAGAGAGAGACACAGACACACACAGACAGACAGACACAGACAGAGAGAGACAGACACACACACACACACACAGATAGAGAGAGACAGACACACAGACAGACGGAGAGAGAGAGACAGACAGACAGACACACAGACACACACACAGAGACAGACACACACACAGACAGAGAGAGAGAGAGAGAGAGAGACAGACAGGCAGACACACAGACAGACACACACACACACAGACAGACACAGACAGACAGACACACACACACAGACAGACACAGACAGACACACAGAGACAGACAGACACACACACACACAGACAGACAGAGAGACAGACAGACAGAGTGAGAGAGACAGACAGACAGACAGACACACAGACACAGACACACACATACGCACACACACACACACACAGACAGAGAGAGAGACAGACACACACACACACACAGACAGAGAGAGAGACAGACACACAGACAGACGCACGCACACACACACAGAGAGAGACACGCGCGCGCACACGCACACACACACACTTATGTTTTACAGAAGGCAGCAGAGACGACCTCCCGACAGCGACCTACCTGGAGAAAGTTCCTGAATGACCTCCGCTCCCCAAAGAGCACATCAGGAAGATGGATTTTTGTTTACAGTTGGAACGATTGATTGATAAACAAACAAACAAACAAACAAACAAACGTACCCACACGCGAGGCCAAGGTCAATGGATCCGCTCCTGATGGCTCCTACACACACACACACACACACACACACACACACACGGTTACAAACAGGGGAAATACACGGTGTATATTAATATTGATACATTTACTATGATACGATGTATATGTAACAAGGTGTACTATATGTTATGAAGTGTATTTCTAGGTTATAAGTTGTAATAATGTGTATTTATGTTGTGTTTATCTGCGGAGAGTCATTCTTTCGGAGCATCAGAGAGGAGGTGTGTGTGTGAGAGGAGGCACAAATGCCTGCAGAGTGCCGTATTAGCTTTCACGTTGAACTAACATCGTAGGCTAACGGCACAATTCGCTGATCTCACGTTAGCTGACAAGCCAAAGACGTTTTATTGTGAAGACCACAGTAGGTTTTTAACATCAAATGTAGCCTACAGAAATACGGAAATACGCCGCGAAACAGGTCGCTGTGAGACGACGTTGTAATCTTTGTTTTGCTTGATGTGCTAAACTCTTTTAGAGATTTTTAAGGACCCATTTGCTGCCTTTTTAGGGCTTTATGTGGAACAAACTGTAAGTGAGGAGACTATATGAGACATGGAATAATACAGTCAAAGATATTCGGCTTTTTTGAAATAAAAGCATGAAAATAAACTATAAATGTCTGGCCCTTGATGCGATTCTCCTTTTCCAGTGTGGCCCTCTGGGAAGTTGCTTTTGACCCCCCCTGGTGTAGGGAAACCGTCACGTTTTCTGCTACGTATTTATGCGCGTATCGGTAAAGAGTTTGTACCTGCGATGTTAAACAGCGCCTGGAGTCCAGAGGAGCACTGCCGGTTGACTGTGTAGACGGGTACGGTCTCTGGGAAGCCGCTGAAACAGAGACGGAGAGACAGTGAGACAGTGAGACGTCGCTGGGACGGAGGGAATCAGGGCGGCTGATTGGATCAGTGATGAGCAGTCTGACCTGAGGAAGTGAGCCACTCGGGCCATCAGAGCGCCCGCGCCGGGCTGCAGCACGTTACCTGCAGACAGCGTCACACAACAACAACAAACAGTCCAAGCAGAAATATTAGTTATTGTTAAGAATGAATGGGGACGTTCACAGATCAGACACCAGCAAGAGAGTCAGTGTAGCAACTGTACGGTCGAAAGACTTAAAGGTGCTCCAAGCCAGGGGTTTTCAAACTGTCAGTGTGTGTGGACCACTGTTTGTAATCAAATGAAGGTTAAAAAAACTATTATTTTATATTTTATTTTGCTTTTCCACGGACCACCTGCAGTACCCTCACAGACCACTAGTGGTCCACGGACCACTAGTTTGGGAATGACAGCTAAGCGATGTTGGGTGACGTTACTTCTTGTTGACGTTCGAAGTATTTTCAAACAAAAGGAGACTAGCTCGCCCCTCCCTCCTCCTCATCCCGTCCCCTCCCTTCTGACACTAACCCCCCCCCAACCCCCAAATCCTTCTTGTCAGTTATTGGCTGGAACGCTGTTTGTTATGTTTGGTGGTGCAGGTTGGCCAGTTTGTTTTTGTTGCCGTTTGTGGAGCCTGGGCTGTCTACAGAGACCACGTTTGTTTTTTACAGTGTGTTCAGGGGACAGGCAGCTAGCAGATAGTGAGGAGATGTTTTTTACAGTGTGTTCAGGGGACAGGCAGCTAGCAGATAGTGAGGAGATGTTTGCTGTATGTGACAAAGAATGTTGTAGAGCACCTTTAACTCCTAATTTCGTAGGATATCATACAAATTGTTGTGCATAAGTTTTCGTACAATTTCATACAAACCCATTAACGAGAATGCGTTGTTTTAATTCATTGATATTTGAATCATGAACTGGTTCCATTGGTGGAAGAAGTACTCTGATCTCTTATTTATAAAAAGGTAAAAGCAGTAATACTCCAGAGCAGTAATACTCCAGAGCAGTAATACTCCAGAGCAGTAATACTCCAGAGCAGTAATACTCTGTGTCTCACCGACACACACGTCTCCCAGCTTATCAGGTGAAAGTCCAACATCTGTCAGCACAGCTGTCATCACCGCACTCAGCAGCTCGTCAGGTGTGGTGTCCTGCAGAGAAAACATAACCCTTAAATATAATAGTATAGTCGTTTTGCATCTCTTGTTGGCCATTTTGTGGTTGTTGTTGTTGTTGTTTTGTTGTTTTTGAGTTATTTCACGTCTTTTAGTGATCATTCTGCATCTTTGTATTTATTTTTGGGTCGTTTTGTTAGTCGTTATGTGTCATTTATTGTTTCTTTGTGATCATTTTGTATCTCTGTAGTAAATATTGGGTGGGTTTGAGACAGACAGATAGATAGACAGACAGACAGATAAACAGACAGATAGACAGACATATAGATAGACAGACAGACAGGTAGACAGACAGATATATAGATAGACAGACAGACAGATAGATAGATAGACAGACAGACAGGTAGACAGACAGATATATAGATAGACAGACAGACAGATAAACAGACAGATATATAGATAGACAGACAGGTAGACAGACAGATATATAGATAGACAGACAGACAGATAGATAGATAGACAGAAAGACAGACAGACAGACAGATACTTTATTCATCCTGAGGGAAATGTTAGGCATCCAGTAGCTTAGACAACCATAACACAACAAACACACATACACACACATATATATCTCACATACATACAAGTCCCTCACGGAAATGTAAAGAGTGAACAGTTAGTGAAGTGATAACAAAGGTCTGGTATGGACTGACCATGTGATGCAGTGACCCTGATAAGGTGCTACATGGCAGAGGTGGTAGTGCAAAAGTCAACAGTACAGGGATTGAACTGTGCAATAGCTTATATTATTAAATATTAACAGAACAATATATAACAGGGAGTAAGTTAAACGATGTTATTTGTGTACATATGTGTGGTCATTTGGCGTTATGTTGTGGGGGTTTTCAGCAACATTTGAAGAGTCAGGACCCCTGTGACTGACCTGAACCAGTTAAAGTTGGGTTACCTTGAACGCGCCTCTCTTCGCCTTCCCGACGGCGGTCCTCCGGCCGTGGACCACCACCACGTCCTCCGGGCTGCTGCTGCCCGCGCAGCCGCACTCCGACCTCCATAAGTCCCGTCTGTGTTCAGAGGAACCGGGGGGACACAGGTGGCCCGAAAGGATTTTTATTCTGTGCATTACGACGACAAGAATACCAGTTTAATGTAAGAGGCTACGCAGCTGCAGACGGAGCGTTTGGTTTGCACTCTGCTCTCAGCTGTCACATAACACATCCGTGTTGTTACAGTGCGGACGGAAAGCGCGGAGGGACAAACGTCAGCGTACCGATTCTTTGCTAAGTTTATTACCTACTAGGTTTTTTGCATATAGAAAATTGTGTCTGTTTTTTTGGTGCATAACAATAAACACAGTGAGAGAAGAGTAGGTCATACAAATGTCATAAAAGTCATAAGTGGCCTGACGTGGTTATCTGCGCAAATGTTATCTAAAAAAAATCAAAGTATATTATGTCGAAAAAAATAAATAAGTCATGGGTATGTGATGATGGGGGGGGTATGGTGAAGGGTATGTGATGATGGGGGGGGTATGGTGAAGGGTATGTGATGATGGGGGGGGGGTATGGTGAAGGGTATGTGATGATGGGGGGGTATGGTGAAGGGTATGTGATGATGTGGGGGGTATGGTGAAGGGTATGTGATGATGGGGGGGGGGTATGGTGAAGGGGATGTGATGATGTGGGGGGTATGGTGAAGGGTATGTGATGATGGGGGGGGGGTATGGTGAAGGGTATGTGATGATGGGGGGGGTATGGTGAAGGGTATGTGATGATGGGGGGGGGGTATGGTGAAGGGTATGTGATGATGGGGGGGTATGGTGAAGGGTATGTGATGATGGGGGGGGGGTTATGGTGAAGGGTATGTGATGATGGGGGGTATGGTGAAGGGTATGTGATGATGTGGGGGGGTATGGTGAAGGGTATGTGATGATGTGGGGGTATGGTGAAGGGTATGTGATGATGTGGGGGTATGGTGAAGGGTATGTGATGATGGGGGGGGGGTATGGTGAAGGGTATGTGATGATGGGGGGGGGGTATGGTGAAGGGTATGTGATGATGGGGGGGTATGGTGAAGGGTATGTGATGATGGGGGGTATGGTGAAGGGTATGTGATGATGTGGGGGGTATGGTGAAGGGGATGTGATGATGGGGGGGGTATGGTGAAGGGTATGTGATGATGTGGGGGTATGGTGAAGGGGATGTGATGATGGGGGGGGTATGGTGAAGGGTATGTGATGATGGGGGGGCCAAGGGACCTTTATCAGGATCATAGTATCCTGGATCCATGAAATAACTGGCCTTTCAAAATAAAAGTCTGCCTGCCTCTATGGGAATCTAACATAGGGGTGAACTGACTTATGCCTCCTGTATTTTAAGGAAGAACATTTATTTATTGACGAGACATTATTCATTCACAAAGTAAACTGGTGTCCTTAAAGGCTGGATTTTTCCTAATTTTTTTAATTAAGGCATTAAGATCAATTCCCAAAAGATTATTTTTTTATTCCTCTTTTTAGTCAACTTCAGCATGGGTTCCTAATATTTCCACAACTGTAGAAGAGCAGAAGTATAAAGTCACATAAAAAGTGAAAATACTGAAGTACAAATATCCTACATTTGTTAACGTAACCCTTAACTTTCTATATCAGAACTACGACAAAAGAACGTTAAAAAAAGTGACAAATGTTGGAAAAAGTGACGAAAAACTTGGAAAACCCCAAATTTCTGATATAGAAACGTTATGAAAATGGGTCAGATTTGACCTCGAGGACAACAGGAGGATTTAAAATAAATAAACAAACAAAGCTTTAACATGTGAACCTTTTTATTTCCAAATTTGTCACAACAACACATTCATAAGGCCACAGACTCACTGCACATTCTGGTTGTTATCAGATAAACATCCAAAAATATGTTTCTTCAATATAGAATCATATAAAACGTGTTTAGTTTCTCCATTTTCAGAGAGAGCTGATGGAGACGTGCGTCAGGACACAACCAAGAAAATATGTACACGACTGCAACATCGATGAAACCCTAAATCGGGATGTAGTACAAACAGGAAGGTATGTTTTTTCAAAATAAAAGCACAGAAGTTGTTGCCTAAGTGTGGTGTGGTAGCAGCAGTAGGGCTGGGTATCGCTGGGATAGTCTGAATCCATTCTGCGTCACGAGGTCCCGATATATTTTTGTTACTATATACATTTTGCTTGGATATAAAAGAGCCTCTCGGGCTACATTCACATCGCTACGTTTTGGGTTTTCAGCGTTTGAGTTTTGAGCCAAAAGCGATCTCCGTGCACACACGGATTTTTATCTCCAGTAGAAGAACTAATCTCAGTTTAAACCAAACCAAAATATCTCATCAGCAGAGAGAATGAGAGGGGGGAAAGGCCAGAGCAGGGGGAATGAGAGGGGGGAACACCAGAGCAGGGGGAATGAGAGGGGGAAACGCCAGAGCAGGAGGAATGAGAGGGGGGAAAGGCCAGAGCAGGGGGAATGAGAGGGGGAAAAGCCAGAGCAGAGAGAATGAGAGGGGGGAAAGGCCAGAGCAGGGGGGAATGAGAGGGGGGGAAACGCCAGAGCAGGAGGAATGAGAGGGGGAAACACCAGAGCAGGGGGAATGAGAGGGGGAAACACCAGAGCAGGGGGGAATGAAAGGAGGGACACCAGAGCAGGAGGAATGAGAGGGGGGAACACCAGAGCAGGAGGAATGAGAGGGGGACACCAGAGCAGGGGGAATGAGAGGGGGGAACACCAGAGCAGGGGGAATGAGAGGGGGGAACACCAGAGCAGGAGGAATGAGAGGGGGGAACACCAGAGCAGGGGGAATGAGAGGGGGAACAACAGAGCAGGGGGAATGAGGGGGGCAAAAGATATTCCTTTTTAAACCCAAAACGTAGCAACGTAAATGTAGCCGAAGACAACGCTGACACCAATATCTTTACTCTCCAATAACTTTACACACACCAACCCGACGGCCGACCGTCGGCAGAAAAGCCAGTCGGACTGATCAGTCGACCCCCCGAGGTCCCAAAAATGCCTCAGAACACACCAAAGCGACGCCGACTTGAGCGTGTAACACGTCTCCATAACAGCAGGCGGCGCTAATCTGTATTGTCGCACCAAAAAATGAAAACCGGCAGCTGATTGGACGAACGCCCCACGAACTTACTCCCCGTGAACTGGTACCAGATGGTTGTTCTCCCAGTTACAGTTTTTGACGTCACACACCCATAAACAACAATGGCGCCCCCTGTTGATGCTGTACAGACGCCGCTGATTAACGGAGAGAAATAGAAATAAATAGACATGAATAGGCAACGTAAAGTAATTCTGCACATTGTAATCAAAACAATACACATACGATTGTGTACTACTACAGGTTATGTTTATTAAATGAAGCCCAAAATATGTCGCAGACTAGAAATCGCTAGTATCAGCTAGCGGCTAGCTAACGTTAACGGTAGGTAGCCGCTAGCTAACGCTAGCTAGAAGGGTTTGTGGTGACGTTGCCTGGAGCGCTACCAAGTCGTGAGTCGTGACTTGAAGTCGTAACTTACGGGCTAAACATTGTGTCTGGAACGCAGCATAAGACACGCTCATCCCGCTCGTCATTAAGGGTTAGCGCTCCACCAATCAGATTGGTCATGGAGTCCGACTGCCCGCCCTCCGACGCAGTCAAATCGGCCCCAAAATGAAGGCCGACGGCGCCTCGGACGGACGACGGCACGGAACAGACTCGAGTCAGCGACCTCGCCAGACTGTCCGACGGCCGATTATCAGCTCGGTGTGTCGCCGCCTTTACAAAGACCGATCTCGGGATTTTATTTATCGATTATTACAATAATTTTTTTTTAGCTCAGCCCTACTGAGGAATACTGTTCTTTAAATATCTTTGAACACATAAAAAAAAAAAGATATACAGTTATATTTAAAAATCCTTTCAGAGAACCATTTATTCTGCAGGATTGACAGGTAGACTTTCAGGTACAGTTTGTGTGAAATGCACCTTTAAGTTTTCATTAAGAGACATTCAGAGCACCAGAGGAAGGTTTCAGCGTGTCTGAAGTACAGTAGTGTGTAATACCAGACTGGAGTGTGATCAGCTGTCAGATATACTCATATTATACGCATAATTCAGCTTTAAATACCCAAACAAACCAAATGTAAACACCTGCTCAGGTTAGAACATACACCGAGTGCTTCAAGTCTTTAAAATGTTGAAACGTATGGAAGCGTAATGCTGCCAGGCCTGAAAAAGAAAAAATGTTTACGCAATGCATGTTTGCATCATGCATTACGTGAAGTTTATTGTAATGACAAAAATAATTCACGTTTTTAACCAAAAAATGTCACGTTACACATACACACATATATATATATATATATATACACACACACACATATATACATACATATATATACGCACATATATACATATACACACACATATATATATATATACACACATATACATATATATATATATATATATATATATATATATATATATATACATACATACATACATACATACATACATACATACATATATATATATATATATATATATATATATATACATATACATACATACACATACATATATATACATATACATACATACACATACATATATATATATATATATATCTGGCTCCGAATTGACAGGAAAATCTATGTGATAAACGTTAGCATTAATGAAATGCTAACGTTTTATGCTAACGTATTAACATTCTCTTGTCATAACTTGATAAGTTTGTATGTTGTGATAACATGAAAACATCTTATTACAATAAACTTCTCACAATAAATGTGATACTGATACGTTTCTTCTTTTTCAGGCACTATGCGTCCATAAAAACGAAACCAAAGTCAGACATTTTACCGTCTCTGTGGTACTCTCTTTAAAAAGCTGAACACATTACCTTCAGGGAGAGAAACCCTGTTTTCATTGTGGAGACGGTGGCAGATCACCAACACTCAAACTGAACCGTGAAACCATTTTGGCAACATGGCATCATGACTTCGCGTAAACATACACGCCCACTTTCTTGAGCCAAGTGGAGTGTTATCTGTATGCATTTTGAGCTATCCACGTGTATGTCTACGCTGTATACAGCGGACGGAAACAAACAACGGTTGGGTTTAGGAAACGGGACACGTGGGACACGAAGGAAGCGGGACACGAAGTAACGTGACACGAAGGAAATGTGACTCGTGGGACACGCTCGTGACTTGCGGGACACGAAGGAAACGTGACACAAAGGAAACGTGACACAAAGGAAACGTGACACAAAGGAAACGTTCGTGACTTGCGGGACATGAACGTGACACGAAGGAAACGGGACACGAAGGAAACAGGACACGAAGGAAACAGGACACGAAGGAAACGTGACAAGCGGGACACAAAGGAAACGTGACACGAACGTGACACGAAGGAAACGTGACTCGCGGGACACGAAGGAAGCGGGACACAAAGGAAACGTGACACGAAGTAACGTGACACGAAGGAAATGTGACTCGCGGGACACGAAGTAACGTGACATGAAGGAAATGTGACTCGCGGGACACGCTCGTGACTTGCGGGACACGAAGGAAACGTGACACGAAGGAAATGTGACTCGCGGGACACGAAGGAAACGTGACACGAAGGAAATGTGACTCGCGGGACACGCTCGTGACTTGCGGGACACGAAGGAAACGTGACACGAAGGAAACGTGACTCGCGGGACACAAAGGAAACGTGACTTGCGAGACACGAAGGAAACGTGACAAGCAGTGACCTGACACAAAGGAAACGTGACTTGCGAGACACGAAGGAAACGTGACACGAACGTGACCCGAAGGAAACGTGACTCGCGGGACACGAAGGAAAGCGTGACACGAAGGAAATGTGACTCGCGGGACACGCTCGTGACTTGCGGGACACGAAGGAAACGTGACACGAAGGAAATGTGACTCGCGGGACACGCTCGTGACTTGCGGGACACGAAGGAAATGTGACACAAAGGAAACGGCGTGACTGCTAGCGGGGTACAGCGAAGGAAACGCGTGACACGCAAGCGTGACACTACGAAGGAAACGTGACTCGACAGCGGGACACAAAGGAACAGCGTGACTTGCGAAATGTGACCCGCGATGTACGGGAAACGCGACGATGGGACGCAGCGTGACACGCGAAAACGTGACACGAAGGAAACGTGACACGCGGGACACAAAGGAAACGTGACTTGCGGGACACGAAGGAAACGTGACACGAACGTGACACGAAGGAAACGTGACAAGCGGGACACAAAGGAAACGTGACACGAAGTAACGTGACACGAAGGAAATGTGACTCGCGGGACACGAAGTAACGTGACACGAAGGAAACGTTCGTGACTTGCGGGACATGAAGGAAACGTTCGTGACTTGCGGGACACAAAGGAAACGTGACTCGCTGGACACAAAGGAAACGTGACTTGCGAGACATTAAGGAAGCGGGACACGAACGTGACACGAAGGAAACGTGACTCGCGGGACACAAAGGAAGCGAGACACAAAGGAAACGTGACACGAAGTAACGTGACACGAAGGAAACGGGACTCGCGGGACACGAAGGAAGCGGGACACAAAGGAAACGGGACTCGCGGGACGCGAAGGAAATGGGACTCGCGGGACACGAAGGAAACGTGACACGAACGTGAAACGAAGGAAACGTGACTTGCAGGACATGACGGAAACGTGATACGAACGTGACTCGAAGTAACGTGACGCGAAGGAAACATGACTCGCGGGACACAAAGGAAGCGGGACACAAAGGAAACGTGACTCGCAGGGACACGACTCCCGGCCTCCTGTCCTGGCAGGACACGAAGGAAACGTGACTTGCAGGACACGAAGGAAACGTGACACGAACGTGAAACGAGCGTGAAACGAGCGTGAAGCGACGGAAAGCGTGACCACGAGCGTGAAAGCGAAGGAAAGCGTGACTTGCAGGACATGACGGAAACGTGATCTGAGCGTGACTCGAAATAGCGTGACGTGAAGGAAACATGACTCGCGGGACACAAAGGAAACGTGACACGAAGGAAACGTGACTCGCGGGACACGACTCCCGGCCTCCTGTCCTGGCAGGACACGAAGGAAACGTGACACGAACGTGAAACGAAGGAAACATGACTTGCAGGACACGAAGGAAACGTGACACGAACGTGAAACGAAGGAAACGTGACACGAACGTGAAACGAAGGAAACGTGACTTGCAGGACATGACGGAAACGTGATACGAACGTGACTCGAAGTAACGTGACACGAAGGAAACGTGACTCGCGGGACACAAAGGAAACGTGACACGAAGGAAACGTGACTCGCGGGACACGACTCCCGGCCTCCTGTCCTGGCAGGACACGAAGGAAACGTGACTCGCGGGACACGAAGGAAACGTGACACGAAGGAAACGTGACTCGCGGGACACGACTCCCGGCCTCCTTGGTGAAAGTCCTGTGTTGGACCAACCTCCCTACGCAGATTTTCGCCCGTAAACATACACGCCACTGTCCAAAAGCCAAGCGGCGTGTCATCTGCACGCATTTTGAGCTATCCGTGTGTACGTCTACACCGTATACAGCGGACGGCGGTCTGCAACATCACAGCGTAAACATACACGCCACATTCTGAAGCCACGTGGCGTGTTATCGCGAGGCTACGGTTGGGTTTAGGAAACCTGACACTGTCTCCTGTCGTCTGACCCATCATCCTCCCCCCCGACCAACCTCCCTACGCAGATTTTCGGCCTTTCTTACTACTCGCTACGGCGTCAATTGACACGCAATCGCAAGGTAATGTAAGTCAACGCTAACAGGCGAGTATGCGTCTTGATAACACGCCAATAATGTCATACGAGTTGGTGTGTCAT
Organism: Sander vitreus; assembly: GCF_031162955.1. Lineage (NCBI taxonomy): Eukaryota > Metazoa > Chordata > Actinopteri > Perciformes > Percidae > Sander > Sander vitreus. Next base: position 2,123,332 of record NC_135856.1, on the reverse strand, counting down.
ACATACGCCACGTCATGACATCAGTCTGGTTTTGGAGTCGGTAGGTTTTGTATTTTGTACGTTATAGTCTGTTACGTTACGTTGTACATTAAAACACGTTTAGAAAATGCATTTTAATGTCATCTGAGTGTAGTGTAGCTCGTCTACTTCAGTCGTTATATTTTTGGACGATGGAATCAATCAACAACAGTTCGAACACGTTTAGGTTTTGAGAAAAAATAGCAAAAGTTAAAATGTCAAAAAGAAATAAACTGATTATGAAAGTTGTACACGTGTTGTTTTAGAGAGACGTTTGTGTTTGTGTGTGGCTGCTTTCAGCGTTTACAGATTTTGGGTTTAGTGTTAATAATAACAGCTGCTGTGAAACAAAAAAAATAAACAACAACAACAACAACAACAGAGGTGTGAAGGAATGTGAGGATTCTTCAAAATGTGTCTTCATGTACTTACGCTACGTTTACACGTGGCCGGCTATTTTCGTAAACGGACATTTCAACCTCTCCGTTTTCAAAAAATAACATCGTGCTCAGCTGTCAGTTTTCAGAAAAGTCTTCGTTGACACGTCTCCGTGTATATATGCCGTCAAGAGCACGCCAGACCTGTAGGTGGCGGTGTAACGAGAAGCTCAAGCCCACGTTAGCCAATCAGAATCCTGAAAATAGCAACGACAGCAACGCATCTCTTCGTCTTTCTCTCTCTCGGCTGCCTAGACCTCCGTTTGTCTCCGTAGGGAGATGTCTCCGTTTTTCAAAATAACCACGTACGTGTAAACGGGGGTCGAAGGCTCGGCAGTAGGGCTGCACAATAAATCGTTTTTTATATCGTCATTGCGATATCAACTGGCGCAATAAACATCGTGAAAGTCACTCCAATTTTCTGTGTTACGCTGCAGACACACCGACCAGACGGCCGTTACACCCCGACCAGACGGCCGTTACACACCCACCAACCAGACGGCCGTTACACCCCGGCCGTTACACCCTGACCAGGCGGCCATTACACCCCGGCCGTTACAACACCCCCGGCCGTTACAACACACCGACCAGACGGCCGTTACACACCGACCAGACGGCCGTTACACCCCGACCAGACGGCCGTTACACACCCACCAACCAGACGGCCGTTACAACACACCAACCAGACGGCCGTTACAACACACCAACCAGACGGCCGTTACACACCGACCAGACGGCCGTTACACACCGACCAGACGGCCGTTACACACCGACCAGACGGCCGTTACACACCGCCAGACGGCCGTTACAACACCCCAGCCGTTACACCCCGGCCAGACGGCCGTTACACCCCGGCCGTTACAACACACCGACCAGACGGCCGTTACACCCCGGCCGTTACACCCCGGGCCGTTACACCCCGGCCAGACGGCCGTTACACACCAACCACACGGCCGTTACACACCAACCACACGGCCGTTACACCCCGACCAGACGGCCGTTACACCCCGACCAGACGGCCGTTACACCCCGACCAGACGGCCGTTACACACCGACCAGATGGCCGTTACAACACACCGGCCAGACGGCCGTTACAACACACCAACCAGACGGCCGTTACACACCGACCAGACGGCCGTTACACCCCGGCCAGACGGCCGTTACACACCGACCAGACGGCCGTTACACACCGACCAGACGGCCGTTACACACCGACCAGACGCCGACCGTCAGCAGTAAAGCCAGTCGGACTGATCAGTCTCCCCGAGTTGGTCCAAGAAGTTCCTCAGAACACTGAAGAGACGAGACGTAATACGTCTCCATAACAGCAGGCGGCGCCCAAAATGAAAACTGGCAGCTGATTGGACGAACGCTTCACGTGGGTCTGGCTGCTCCAGAAATTCAAAGCCAGACTGTCATGGCGTCTCGTTCAGAATACGATCTCATATCGTCCTAAAATAGTTCCCCGTAACGTGTTTCTGGAAACATTTGAAGAGAGAAACAGGCCGTGCAGCTGCTGAATCTGTCTTCATTTCAGATCAACAAAGGTCAGTTTAAAAGATGTTCATCAGATGTTGAGAGACTCTAGTCACGCTCATCCCGCTCCCCGTTTCCTGGTTAGCTCTCCACCAATCAGATGGGTCCATTATACATGTCAAATCAGCCCAAATGAAGGCCGACGGCCCCTCGGACGGACGACGGCACGGAGCACACCGACCAGACTGGAGTCACCGACCTCCCAGACTGTCAGACGGCTGATTAACGGCTCGGTGTCGTCGGCTTTGATTCTTCTTTTCGTGCTGCTTTTTATATTCAAGTCAATGTTCAATGTGTTGAATAAAAGAACGCTGGAAGTGATTTCCTTTCGTTTGTTTTAAATACAACAGGTTGTTTGTTGTATTTTGGCAGAATACTGAAAGCAGCAGAACAGAGTACACTTCAATATATCTGTTTATTTATCACAAGTTTAGGGATGTAACGATTACCGGTGTAACGGCAAACCACGATAAAAAAAATGTAGACGATAACGATTACCGTTTTCATTTCAAATATAATCATCACGGTGTGTTTAATCCTTCCCAGCTTCATCCGAGTGTCTTGAAGCTGCCGTGCGGGCGCACTGTGTAGCCTCCAACGTGCGTTTCTAAAAGTATTGGAAATGTTCCTGACAAATAAGCTTGTTATATATATTTTTGTAATATAATAAACACCGTTAACACTTTTTGGAAGTATTTCAGCTTGCGTAGGCCTATCAGCAGTGGTGTAGTCTACGTGATACGCAGGTATACGCAGTATATACCCACTAAGAAAGCTCCAGGATGTCCATATACCCACTTAAAAATGCCCAATGACACGTAACGACATACTTCACATTATATTTTTGATATATTTTCAATTGTCATCTGTGTTTTTCTCCTTTACATAGGCTAAATAAAGGGATTTTCACCGTAAATTGGTGCATAAGTGTAAAAGAATACAGGAAATGCAGTCTTTCATGCTCAAAACCTCCCTGGGGGAGGACACCCAGACCCCCCCCCCACTATGATATGCACCCCTCCCCCAAATGCAGATTCTGGCCAATATACAGTACAGTATACCCACTATAACACATTAGACTACACCACTGCCTATCAGTGCTTTCTGAACATATTGAACACACAAAAATACCGCGATAATACCGAAAACCATGATCATTTTGGTCACTATAACCGCGAGGTTACATTTTCATACCGTTACATTTCTACGCAACTTATATCGCGATATTCAACAACGTTATCGCATATGTTCCTCATATTGTGCAGCCCTACTCAGCAGTAATTTCTGGAGTCCGTCTCTCCTCAAACAGCTTCCTGAGAACTCGTCTCCACACATTTTTTTTTAAAAGATACAAGTCCACGTGGTGGCAGTAGGGTTGCAAAGGGGCGGGAATTTTCCGATAAATTTCCGGAAACTTTCCATGGAAAAGTTTAGCTGGGGAATTTTGGAAACTTTCATGGGAATTAATGGGAATAAACAGGCATAAACGGGAATTAATGGGAATTAATGTGAATGAACGGGAATTAATGTGAATAAACAGGCATAAACGGGAATTAATGGGAATTAATGTGAATGAACGGGAATTAATGGGAATAAACGGGAATTAATGGGAATGAACGGGATATTTTTAATATTGCTTTCCATGGAAAGTTTAGCTGGGGAATAATTCCAATTTTGATTTACTATGGTTAGTGGACTATACAATTAACACACATAGGTTAATAATAATGGGTTATGTATTCCCCCCCCCAAAAAATACAACCTCCCGTTTTTTTAAAAACTAAACGTTGGCCAGTATGTATGTAGTAGCCTCTGCTGATTACTGCGTGCGGGCATGTCATTGACGAATATAGGGAGGACATTCAACTGAAGTTGCATTGTTTATTTTTCCAACTACATTTAAGTTATAGACTCAGTATTATAACAAGCAATATTAAAAATATCCAGTTTATTCCCATTAATTCCCGTTAATTCCCCTGGAAAGTTTCCAACTTTGAAAATTCCCGGAATTTTGCAACCCTAGGTGGCAGTGAAGCAGGAATGCTCGATGGTGTTTTTTGCCCCCAACTGCTCCTTCCAGGCAGCTCTGCGACCGCTGCCTTCAAGGCACCTAACCCTAACCCAACCCTAACCCCCCAAACCCTAACCCAACCCCAACCCTAAACCAAACCTAACCCCCCTAACCCAAACCCCCCTAACCCAACCCCAACCCCCCTAACCCAACCCCAACCCTAACCATAAACCAACCCTAACCCCCCTAACCCAACCCCAACCCTAAACCAAACCTAACCCCCCCAACCCTAACCATAAACCAACCCTAACCCAACCCAACCCCAACCTTAACCATAAACAAACCCTAACCCCCCTAACCAACCCTAACCCTAACCCAACCCCAACCTTAACCATAAACAAACCCTAACCCCCCTAACCAACCCTAACCCAACCCCAACCCTAACCCCCCTAACCCAACCCCAACCCTAACCCCCCTAACCCTAACCCTAACCCAACCCTAACCAACCCTAACCATAACCCTAATATATTACCGAATATGGTTTTTTAAGGAGTTCTTTAAGTGTTTTATTCACACCAGTGGTCCCCTTGTGCCCGTCGCAGCACCCATCCTGGGCGCTGAGTTTTAACCCAAACCAACTCTAACCTTAACCTTAACCCTAACCAGTGGTTAACCCTAACCTTAACCAGTAGGATTGGGCATCGAGAAACGTTTCCTACCTGGAATCGTTTCAGAAATTACGATTCCAGTGGAATCGTTCGGAGGATTTGGTTTCAAATCTGATCATGGGGTCCAAATTTAAAATGCGCAAGTTGTGGTTCCCGTAGCGACCAGGCGCTTGTTGTGTTGCAGCCTTGGAGCTCAGTAAGCAGCGCTCTAGTGTGGCGTTATTTTACGTTGAAAAAGCTCGGTAAAACGGCAACCCACCATTGAATCAAAATAAAACTGTCCTCTTATTTGTGAAATAAGCATGGGACCCGTTTCAACTCCACCCCTCAAAGAATCGGAATCGATGAGAACCGGAATCAGAATTGGTAAAATCCAAACGATGCCCAACCCTAATAACCAGTGCCTAATCCTAGTGCCTTCCAGCAGCGCTGCCTGGAAGGTGCCGTTGGGGGCTTAAAAACACAGATAAACAGCAGGAATCTCTCGCGGCGTGCGTCTCTCAGGCGTAGAAGATGAGTTCGGGGATCTGGCCTCCCTGCACGCCGGTGCCGTTGGTGCTGTCCGACGAGCACTGGAACTGGAAGGTCACTTTCCCGCACTGCACCTCCGTCATGCCCTCCTGGCCAAAGTAGCTGAGCTCGTTGCCGTCCAGCACCACGCTCGCGGTGTAGAAGGTGTCGGGCTCGATCTGCACCGGGTAGTCGAAGGACACGGGGAAGGTGCTGCTAGAGCCATCCGAGAAGTACTTGATGATCCGCTGCGCCATCGACACGCCCTGGCGCTTCAGCTCGATCTTGGCGCTGTACTCGGCCGAGCCGCAGCTGGAGCCGTACAGGCCGAAGCCAGCGATGAAGACGCGCTTGTCCACGGCGAACTGGATGCTGTCGCAGCGGCCACGATACCGCCACTGGTTGCTCCGGTAGGCGCACGACTGGAAACGGTGGCAGCGCTGTGGCGCCAGGCCTTTGCGAGGTTTGGTGCAGAACAGGAGTTCAGGCTTGTTGGCGGCAGTGTACCACAGGAAGATGTCGTTGGTCTCGTTGAGCGTGAGGACGCCGGACTGCGCGGCCCCGTTGGCGAAGTCTTCTAGCAGCATGGTGGGGATGCGGATCAGGTAGATGGCCTTGCCGAGCGCCAGGCGCTTGTTCTCGATCGTAGGCGCCAGGTCTTGCCGCTGGCACTCGGCCTCCGCCCAGCTCAGCGCGGCCTCGAATACCACCATCTCTTTGGCGTTGAGCGTCTCGCGGCGTAGGATGCTCTCCAGCGTCTGCGCGTCGATGTCGCAGAAGCCCTCGGAGCGCAGGGCGAGCTCGGCCTGGGCGTCGATCACCTCCCAGCAGCGCTGCGTCAGGTCGGGCTCCTCAAACAGGCAGCTCTGCGACAGCAGAACACAGGCGTTCTTGGCGCTCAGGCTCGTCTCCAGGAAGTTGACGCAGGCCCGGGCCAGGTGAGGCACGATGTACTTCTTAGCGGCGTAGAGGGTGGCGAGCACCGTGTCGGCGCACAGGTCGATCTCGTCACAGTAGATGTACCTGGAAGATAGAGGGCGGGATTAGTGCCTTCACTTCAGAAATGTACATTCAAGATTTCAAGATCAAGCAGCACTAGTACCCTAAGTCAGTGTTTCTCAAATGGGGGTACGTGTCCCCCTAGGGGTACTCTGGAGGACTACAGGGGGTACGTGTCCCTCTAGGGGTACTTTGGAGGACTACAGGGGGTACGTGTCCCCCTAGGGGTACTCTGGAGGACTACAGGGGGTACGTGTCCCCCTAGGGGTACTCTGGAGGACTACAGGGGGTACGTGTCCCTCTAGGGGTACTTTGGAGGACTACAGGGGGTACGTGTCCCCCTAGGGGTACTCTGGAGGACTACAGGGGGTACGTGTCCCCCTAGGGGTACTCTGGAGGACTGCAGGGGGTACGTGTCCCCCTAGGGGTACTCTGGAGGACTGCAGGTTTGTAAGTTTTTGTCTCTGTTTTTGAAGTTTATCTCCTTTTTTTGAAGGTTTTGTCGTTTGTTTTGACCTGTTCTCGCCTTTCTTCCTTACTGTCTTCTACCGTCTTTTTTTCTTCAAAGCTTATTTGTATTTTTTGTAACTTTTGTCGCCCTAGTGTTGCCTTCATTCTTTCTACGGTCTCTTTTTTCCAAGTTTTTGTTACTATTTTCGACCTATTCTTGCCTTCCTTCCTTCTTTCTACCGTCTTTTTCCAAGTTTTTGTCTCCTTTCTTCATCATCATCTAAATGTTCTCCAGGTCCAAGGCTGTAGTTTAGTGAATCTAGCGCTGACATCGCTGTATTCTTCCTCTTTATAGACACTTTAGTTTTTCTACCAACAATTATTCACGCTAGTTAGGGGGCACATGGCTTAAAAAAAACTGTTCAAAGGGGGGAACATTATTGAAAAAAGCTTGAGAACCAGTGCCCTAAGTCACTCTCACTGCCCGCTCCTCTCGCTGACGTCACTTCCTCAACGCACCTGACTATAGACTAATAAACAGTGAACGAATCAGAGGCTGACGTACTTCAACATGGCCAGGAACGAAGGAGGCTCCACGTCAGGGATCCGGATCTCTTCCTGGTCCTCGGCCAGTTCTCCGTAAAACATGGCGTGGAACACGGAGCTGCCTACAGCCAGGACGTACTGACAGAGCAGAGGAACAACATTAGAGACAAGAACTCCACTTACAGCAGGGTACAAACATCATACGAGACTCACTCACATGTTACATTTGATTTACGGATGTACTTGCGAAATGCACAATTAGATATTTAGTCCTTGGCCTGATTTTTTATGACTGAAATGTATTTATTTTTAATACAGATGCACGATAGATCAGCAATCACATCGGTATCGGCTGATTTTCAGCCAGTTTTCAGCCTCTTTGCAAAGAAGAAAAACCCTCCTTTGATTAAACTTCTGTCTGGATGTTGGGCTCTGCACACAGCTGCAGAGTCCGAACCTTTCAAATGCACCTCTGGCTACATCCACACGGATACGTTTTGGTTTAAAACCGAATATCTTTTTGCTACGTTTACGCCTCGCGTCCACATTACTTTCTACTACTACGCTTCAGAGCCTCTAAAAAAGGACGTTTGGTGACTCCAAAAAACAGACACAAAACAAACAAAAACACACAAAAAAACAGACAAAAAGACACAAAAAAACAGAAAAAAACAGAAAAAAACACACAAAAAGACAAAAAAAAAACAAAAAAAAAACAAAGACACAAAAAAGACACAAACACACAAAAAAACACAAAAAGACAAAAAAAAACACAAAAGACACAACACACAAAGAGACAGGAACAAACGGTGGACACACTGCTGCCCCCGTTTTGGTTGGATAACTGTGGGGTTGCTTTCAGTGCTTTGTAGTCTGGACGAGATCGTTTGTGTCGTAAAAAGTAAGCTGTAGACGTCGCCTAGTTACTGCCTGCAGGAAGCCAAGGAGCGCGTGGGCGGGGTGCGTTTTACCTTGTGTCCCGGTACTCGCTGCGTCCCGCCAGGCGGCCCGACCACGAAGTGAACATCTGCCATCATCTCGTTGTTGAACATGACTGAATTCCTGCAAGGACACGACATTCATGACCGTTTACTCTTACATGTAAACACAAAAATACATCCGTGTATTTACAATTCAGAGTGACGCAACTGGCATGTTTAAGGCCATCCCACTCAGGATCAAGATCTCCATTTTTGGGGCATTTTTTCCCTTTATTTGATAGTGACAGTGGATAGACGGGACATGTGGGAGAGAGATGGGGGACAACGCGCAGCAAGGGGCCGCAGGTCGGATTCAAACCCGGGCCGCTGCAAAGGACTCAGCCTACACGGGGCGCACGCTCTTACTGGGCGAGCTAGAGGCCGCCCCGCACTCAGGATCTTCTGACCGACCAAATATGTTTTTGTATACCTTAACAGTAGTCACGTTTCCATCAAAGTAATAAGTAATAGTACGCGCATTTTGAAGTATCGCATTGGAAAATGTTGATGGAAACGGCAATTATCAAAAAACTGGGGCGCCTGGATAGCTCACCTGGTGGAGCGTGCGCCCATGTGCAGAGGGTTTGTCCTCAACGCAGCGGTCGTGGGTTCGATTCTGACCTGCAGCCCTTTGCTGCATGTCGTCCCCTCTCTCTCTCTCCCCTCTCATGTCTAAAGCTGTCCGGTCTAAGAAAGGCCTAAAATGCCGTCCTCCTGGGACAGAACTGAAACTGAACTGAAAAGACACTTATACGATATTAAGATATCCAAAATCTAAGACGATATCTAGTCTCGTATCACGATATCGATATAATATCGATAGATTGCCCAGCTCTACGTGTCAACATGTCTGCCGTGAAAAAGGTCTATTGCTTACCAGGTTTCTATGTAGCAAATACATTTTCTAACCGGCCCGTTTAGCCGGGAACTGACACACGTGCTCTACACATTAGATATAGTTTGTTAGTTAGTAATAGTTAGTCCCCACTGACCTCTCCCGGAGGGTGGGGTACAGGCCCTGCCAGTTGCAGCAGCCCTGCGCAGCTGCGGTGTTGTTGTTGGCGAGGTTCTGCTGTTGGTACTGCTCCTGGATGGAGGAGGCGGTGCTGCTCGCTGAGGCGGAGGGGACCAGCTTCTTGGTGGGATACAGCTCTGCAGCCATCATCTTACAGTCAGACGGCAGGCCGGGTCATGGCAGCTCCGGGGCCGGTGGACTCAACGGCTGCTGTCGGACCGGCGGAGTCTGGAGAAATAGACTTTTATTTTCATTTGCTTTAAGGCGAGGCAATGTTTTTGTATAGCATGGTTCATAAGTGCAATTTAAAAGTGCTTTACATAGGCATACACAAACAATCATTATCATTTCATTTTTTTTCCCCGGGGAAATTTCCCCCATTCAAGTGAATGTACGTTATGTTCATTCATACATTTTCAACTGCTATCTAGTCGTTCATACGTTCACCGAGAAACTCCATTCAAACTTCAGAATGTTCCGCATCTTTCATACATTCAGGGTAAGATATGACTTTCAAATCCCATTAATACTTTTTTTAAATATTCAACCTTGTTTGAGGCGCTACAAATAATGCCTTTCTGACATTTTTACATTAGATTGCATTGGATGGAACGTCCAGACTCAGAGTTGGGGGATCCAACTGACAGAAGAGTGAAGAGCGGCAGAAGAGAAATCCTCTTTACTTTGCTCTACCGTCCACAGTTTTAACTCTTCATACATTCACTTTACATAGAAAAGAGAATCCTGTGTCCTTTCTAACAATGCACTTAGGGAGGCAAATGGCCATTCACATGAGGCCCGGTGAGCTTCCAAGTGAAAGGAGACCCAACCAACGGTTGCACTGCCTCCTGTATGAAAAAACAAACAAACGGTGAATTGAACAAACGTAAAAAGCGGACAACAGAGGTTGGATGCTGCTGCGCCCACCCACACCCAGTGGTTTGAGGGACGTTACGTCCTGCTTCAACCTCGAAAAAGATTTGGTTATTGGCTGCAACAACAGATTCAAAAAAGGTCCCTTTTCTAGAAGACTTTCAGACTCTCCTTCGCACTCTCCTCCTCTCCCTGTTGTACAATGGTTCGCTGTAAAATCATTTTCAGTTTCACATCATTTAAGACTTCCTAAAGGGGGTCCGGGACAGCAGGGGGGGGGGGGGTTCCCAGAGTCATTGCAGGCAGGGGGCCACCAAATATGTGTTCATTTTTTTAAAGTTCTTTACAAATATTGAAATGTCTGAACCATCCATCCATCCATCTTCGTCTGCTTATCCGGTATCGGGTCGCGGGGGCAGCAGCTCCAGCAGGGGACCCCAAACTTCCCTTTCCCGAGCCACATTAACCAGCTCCGACTGGGGGATCTCGAGGCGTTCCCAGGCCAGGTTGGAGATATAATCCCTCCACCTAGTCCTGGGTCTTCCCCGAGGCCTCCTCCCAGCTGGACGTCCCTCCACCTAGTCCTGGGTCTTCCCCGAGACATCCTCCGAGCTGGACGTCCCTCCACCTAGTCCTGGGTCTTCCCCGAGGCCTCCTCCGAGCTGGACGTCCCTCCACCTAGTCCTGGGTCTTCCCTGAGACCTCCTCCCAGCTGGACGTCCCCCCACCTAGTCCTGGGTCTTCCCTGAGACCTCCTCCCAGCTGGACGTGCCTGGAACACCTCCCTAGGGAGGCGCCCAGTTGTCTGAACATGAATCCCATATATTATTAGCAAATATAAATCCCCACTGATGATAGGCTTACTGGCCTATAGGTAAGGGTCCATAACATTACACACATAACATAACACACACAGAGAGACACACACACACACACACAGACAGAGAGAGAGAGAGAGAGAGAGAGAGAGAGAGAGAGAGAGAGAGAGAGAGAGACACACACTTTCTGGTCTGACCTCAGGGAAAGCAATGTCAAACAGGAATGTTTTAAGTCTCAAATTTAAGTATTCAGTACATGTACTCCAGTACTGTACTTCAGTCCACATGTTGAGGTACTTGTACTTTACTTGAGTCTTTTCTTTTCATGCCACTTTCTACTTCTACTCTGCTACATTCATCTGTTCCAGCTTTAGTTACTAGTTACTTTAGTTACTAGTTACTTTACACATTAACATTACTGCTCACAGTTTATAACATCTGATGTTTTATTCTAAAGTAAACTAGCCAACAATATAACGACTACAAGTCCAGCTGAGATGATCAGACCATTAAACACACGTGTGTGTGTGTGTGTGTGTCTGTCTGTCTGTGTCTGTGTGTGTCTGTCTGTCTGTCTGTCTGTGTGTGTATGTGTATCATTGAACACACACTGTTTGGATCCTTTCCACTTTCTATAACAGGAGGATTCTTCTTTACTTTTAATACTTTAACTACATTATCCTGACGATACTTACACACTTTTACTGTAGTAACATTATCAATGCAGGACTTCTACTTGTAACAGAGCATGTGTACAGTGTGGTATTAGTACTCTAACTGCAGTAAAGGACGTGAATACGTCTTCCACTACTGATATTCAGATATTTAAGTTACGCTCTTGTTGAGCTAACTAAAGCTAGCGCCACACACACGTCCGTTACACCGGCTGGTTTACCTAACGACACATTAATCAAACCCGACAAATACATAATGAGCCATAATAATTTAGCATAATAATAAAAAGTCAGTTGGTAAACGTCCAAACCGCGGAGTATTCTTTTACGTCTTAACTTTAGCATGTTTATGCTATCGCTAGTTAGTTAGTTAGCTAGTTAGCTAGCTGACTCACTAAAAGACCGTTTTTCCGAGTTAATTTTTCGGTCAGCGTTAACATATTTGGTTATTAACTCGGTTTCCACTTACTTTAGTGTTGCGTAGAAGCATTTATAGCCGTTTCTTCTCTCCACGTTCAGCAGGTTTTGAGTTGTTTTAACATCCAAGCGGCTCAGCTTTGTTTACAGTAGCTAGCTAGCTAGCTAGCTTCTTCTGCTACTGATGTTTACTTCGCCTCTTCTTCTTCAGGGTTTTACGGCAGTTAGCGGCTGTTTACGGCAGAGGCAACTCATTAAAGGCACAGCGCTGCCACCTGCAGGCCGGAAGCTGCAATTACACTCAGATGTTCCTGTTTATTAGACGATATAAAATAAATAAATAAATTAATAAATAGAAAATAATAATAAATAATAATAATAAATACATTAAATACATAAAATACAATTAATGGAAAAAAATAAAATAAAATAAAAATAAAATAAAAATATGAAGTTAAATAAATAAATAAAATACAATTACAATAATTTTTCTTAGCTTGACATTTTTAATTCATCTGTAGGCTAATGATTATGTTATTCTTTTTCTTTTTGAATGGATACATTTTTGTACATTTAGACTTTTATTTCTTGCGTTTGTTTTTCCCCGTGGCGGTTTATTTAATTGGCATATACATATAATTATGAGTTGTTTGATTTTTGCTATGCACGTCTTTAATGATTCTAATAATTAGTTGTCGTTTTCTTCTCAGTAGATGGAGTTGTAATAGTTTGTATCTTTATTTAGATGCCTTCTGTTTTATCCTTTTCTTACCTGCAGTACAGTAAACTTGTAAGTAGTCCATATCCACGAAGGTTTTGTGACTTTTGATGACGCTTTGTTATGATAACATGACAGTGTGTAACCAGGCTGTGCTCTCTTTCCTCCCTCCCTCCTCCCGAGAAGATGGCGAAGGTCCACGAGAAGATCCTCCCGACTGACAGCGGCAGTAAAGGCCGTTATATACCAACCAGACGACCGACCAAACACGCCAAAGCAACAAGACGTAATACGTCTCCGTAACAGCAGGCGGCGCTAATCTGGATTGTCGCCCCAAAAAATGAAAACCAGCAGCTGATTGGACGAACGCGTCACGTGGGTCTGGCTTCTGCTTCTTATTATTATTCTATTTAATTAAATAAAAATAAATAAAAAAAAGTGACAGATGTTGGAAAAAGCCACAAAAACGCAGGAAACGTAGGCGCCGATTCATGTTCTCCTCCGTGGGTGCTCACGGGCGCACGCCCTTTAAAAACCAAAAAAAACGTAGTCAAAAAATGTTTTGCATTTCAGAACCATAGGAACTGGACAGCGGCCGACATGAACACACACGCCTATTGACTCGATAATGAAGCCGTAAAGTAGGCTTTCAGCTCAGGACAGCACCACTCCTCACAGATACGGAGAGGACTGGAGAGGAGAAGTTGAACTGACACGTAACTGCGATCAGCTTCGTGGGAAATTAGGAATCCGTTCCACCGGTCTAGTAGCCTAGGCGCACGATGACAGACGCTCCACTTAGCACCAACTGCAACGTTTCATTTTAAATGAATGTAGCCGACTGGCAGTCTGGCGCACTTGGGTGCTCAGTATTTTCCGTGCACCCACAGTATCGGCGCCTATGCACCGTAACGTGTTTCTGGAAACATTTGAAGAGAGAAACAGGCCGTGCAGCTGCTGAATCTGTCTTCATTTCAGATCAACAAAGGTCAGTTTAACAGATGTTCCTCAGGTTTTGAGAGACTTTAGTCACGCTCATCCCGCTCGCCATCTCCCGGGTGAGTCCCGACTGTCCCGTCTCCGACTGAGCGTGTCAGGTCGGCCAACATGAAGGCCGACAGCTCCTCCAACGGACGACGGCACGGACACACGAACAGACTGGAGTCACCGACCTCCCAGACTGTCAGACGGACGATTATCGGGTTGGTGTGAAGCTGCCTTAAGACCAATCAGAGGTCAGACCGTGTTCTCAGGTACCACCCACTCACGTTGAGTTAGACCAGCTTTAAGATCACGTGTTTGAATAATAATGATCTGTTTTGTCATGAAGGGAAACCTCTAATTTTCGTGTTTTAATGAGGCTTTTAAATCTAAACATATACCAAAAACTTGAAGCCTGCCTTGTCTTGTTCCTTTTGGGTTTTGGTAAACAGCTGTGGATTGCGTTTACCATTTTTTTTCTTAAATCAGGGATGCTGAATGGTGCAGTGCAGTCCCCACACTTGCAGCTACGGATCATATGAACCTTAAAGAGCCCATATTATGAAAAAAAAACACTTTTTCTGGGATTTGGGGAGTTATTTTGTGTCTCTGGTGCTTCATACAGACTTGGAAAATAAACCCTCCATGCTGTTCTGAGTGAGATACGGTTTCTGAATGTGTCCTGTCTTCAGTCTCCGGGTCAGCTGGTCAACATCTGCACGGCTTTCTACGTCACTAGCTGAGACGAGGGGCCTAGGGGGCTAACCGTTAGCATGCTAGCTCGTTCTCAATGGCAAAACACTGCTACAACACACACTAGTTCACCATAATCTCCAAAAGAACTACTTCCGTGTCCCTGTTCTGCAGGTATTCACACAAAGGTGGAAGTGTTCCCTCGTTTAGAAGAAGTCTCCCAGCTAATCCTGCCTTGTTCTACTGAAGTTGGAGAAACAGCTAGCTAGCTCATGTAGTCCTTACCTAGCTACTGAGCGTGTAGTCCTTACCTAGCTACTGAGCGTGTAGTCCTTAGCTACTGAGCATGTAGTCCTTACCTAGCTACTGAGCATGTAACACGTAGTCCTTAGCTAGCTACTGAGCGTGTAGTCCTTACCTAGCTACTGAGCGTGTAGTCCTTACCTAGCTACTGAGCGTGTAGTCCTTACCTAGCTACTGAGCGTGTAGTCCTTACCTAGCTACTGAGCGTGTAGTCCTTACCTAGCTACTGAGCGTGTAGTCCTTACCTAGCTACTGAGCGTGTAGTCCTTACCTAGCTACTGAGCGTGTAGTCCTTACCTAGCTACTGAGCGTGTAGTCCTTACTCTGGCTACTGAGCATGTAGTCCTTACCTAGCTACTGAGCATGTAGTCCTTACCTAGCTACTGAGCACGTAGTCCTTACCTAGCTACTGAGCGTGTAGTCCTTACCTAGCTACTGAGCATGTAGTCCTTACCTAGCTACTGAGCATGTAGTCCTTACCTAGCTACTGAGCATGTGCGACTGCCAACAAAGATGTTCCAGCAGTGAGAGGTCTCACTCTGTAGCTAAAACAGAGACCTGAACACAGGGTGAAAAGAGGAGCTGCAGCAATGAGCAGTACAACTAAAATATGGTGTTTTTTGACAATTAAACCATGTAAACCTATTCTGGTACAACCTCTAAAATACAACGATGAACCTGAAAATGAGCAGAATATGGGCACTTTAAAGAAATGGGGAAGCTCAATAGTGCAGTAAAGTAAGACAGTCCAAAAGCGGCTTTGGCCAAATGTCTTTTACATAAGGATGTCAGATAGTACCGTGAAGTCACCAGCACCTTAACTCAGCCTTGTTCCCTCTCTTGGTTATATTATTTGCCATTTTTTCTGATGTTTTTCTTACCACTTTTTTCAACGTTTTGTTGTCACTTTTCAACATTTTTTTGAAGTTTTTTTTTTTCCAATGTTTGTGTCACTTTTTTTTTTTTTAACTTTCTTTTATCAACTTCTCCCCCAAATGCTATAAAAACCCAAATTTCTGATATAGAAACTCTTTGTAAATGGGTCAGATTAGACCAGAGGACAACAGGAGCGTTACGTTCATTATATGTACTTATACAATGACCATAAAGTCAAATCTGAGTCTGTGTTTTGTTGTATATGTTCGATACGTTGAAGCTGTAATAACAAGGCTTACATGTTGCTGTTGGTGTTTAAACAAAGAAACACGTCACCGTCATGATATACAACATATTCCTTTATTGTTATTACTGATGAAGAAAAAAAGACAAAAGAACAACAATGAAAAGAAATCAAACTTTATGTACAGACAGCCGGATTGGCTTCTATAATGTCTCTTTAATAACTTTCACGGTACACATTAAAAGGACAACAATAACTTACAGGCACACTGAACAAGGTTCTGCTCTGCTTTCGGCCACAGAAGACAACAAAATATGAACGTGAAGAGAGCTCAGTGTGTGTTACAGCCGCCGCTACGAATGTATGTGTGTTCATGTATGTATGTATGTATGTATGTATGTATGTATGTATGTAGTATGTAGTATGCATGTATGTATGTATGCATGTAGTATGTAGTATGTATGTAGGTATGTATGTATGTAGTATGCATGTATGTATATAGTATGCATGTAGTATGTATGCCTGTATATAGTATGTATGTATGTAGTATGTATGTATATATGTATCTATGTATGTATGTAGTATGTATGTATGTATGTATCCATGTATGTATGTATGTATGTATGTATGTATGCATGTATGTATGTAGTATGTATGTATGTAGTATGTATGCCTGTATATAGTATGTATGTATGTATGTAGTATGTATGCATGTAGTATGTATGCATGTAGGTATGTATGTATGTATGCATGTATATAGTATGTATGTATGTATGTATGCATGTATATAGTATGTATGTATGTATGCATGTAGTATGTATGCATGTAGTATGTATGCATGTAGTATGTATGTATGTATGTAGTATGTATGTATCTAGTATGTATGTATTCATGTATGTATGTATGTATGTATGCATCTAGTATGTATGTAGTATGTATGTATCTATCTATGTATGTATGTAGTATGTATGTATGTATGTATGTATGTATGTATGTATGTAGTATGTATGTATGTAGTATGTATCTATGTATGTAGTATGTATGTATGTATGTATGTATCTATGTATGTAGTATGTATGTATGTACGTATGTATTTACGTATGTATGTATGTGTGTATGTATGTAGTGTGATAATCAGCTCCAGTGGTTTTATAATCAGTAAAGTACACAGATGTGAATGGAGTCTGGTATTAATTAAGCTATTTAGGTTTAAAGATTCTGGATTATTGGAGTATGAAAATAGGCGGTTCTCATGAACCATTCGTATGTAAAAATATTTAATAAAATACAGCGCTTTCAAGCTGGGGAGCAGAGCTTTAGTGCGTAACTTTTTGATATTAATGAACGTCCGTTACATTCAAGCCGTCAGAAGATTGTGTCGTCCGGCGACTTTCCCACGATCTTTTTTCGAATCTTAAGTAGTCGATTTGTTGTCTGAACTTAACTGTCGTCGCTGCATGACGCTCACCTTTTTGTCGGCTAAAGCTAACGGCAACGGCAGCTTAAAGGACCGCCCCCTCACTGTGCTCGGGACCCGTCTCACAGTCCCCTTTTCTCAGCTAAACTTAACTGTAAAGACCGCTGAATTTAAAGGAGAATGCCGGCCAATTTTTACGTTAATCTTGACATAATCTCAATCCTGCCGGTAGGTAGCTTGCCAGGGCCTGCTAGCGCGGCTAAGGGAACTAAGGGAACCACCACACAGATCTCCACTGCCAAGCCTCCTACTCACCAACACCAGATCGATCACACACAAAATGGATGAGCTACAAATACACACAGAACTGCTGCGTGATGATGATTACAGAAGCCTGGCTGAACACACTTATCACGGACGGCAGCTAGCAGCTAGCAGCTAGCAGCTAGCAGGGCCAGCTACCCACCGGCAGGATCAGGACAGGGTAGGTGAATATAAACAATGTCTGAGTTGAAAACACATCTTGTTGTCACGTTAGGGCCGTGTTCATGTTGCACAGACATTTTAATTGCATTTTGCGTCTGTTAAGAGGCACAAAGGCTCTCTAAAACTGGCCCCGACAACTGCCGTGTTAGCTCAGCGGAAGCTAGCAGACGTAGCTGCAGCTACTCCGTGTTGCTAGCACCGATCCAGGTCGTTTTTTTTTCAATCTAAAGTAGACGCATATTTATAGTGATCAAGATTAACGTAAACAATTGGCCGGAATTGTCCTTTAACCGTCATGTGACCAGCTGGCGGCCGGCTTAATGTCTTCCGATATCATACGAACTATTGTGCATAAGTTAAGAATCAGTTCATGAGAATGCGTTGGAAAATAAAACCAAAATATGCAACAAAAACCACCTGATTTTCATTCAGGGTGCCATAAACTGTCATGTCATGTTTCTGCAACACTGGGAACCAGACTCCATTCAAAATCATCCCAAAAACTATTGAGTGTAGGTATGTTTTCACAAGAGATTTGAGAAATATTTCCGCTTTAGGGCAAAATTATCTCTTTACACATTGGTCTAGAAAAACTGTGGGCATCACTATACGGAAAGCTGAGGTTGTTCTGAACATGTTGATATGAAACACAGCTTTCCTATGTTTCTGTGTCTAAGTGTCTGATGGGAACAACAATCTCTGACGTTGGTCCAGTATTAAGAGAGATCTCTGCAGTCTGCAGCAGAGAAACAAGCTGCAATGTGAGTTAATAGTAATTGTCCAGCTTGTATTTACCTTCACTAAAGTTCTGGTTTTAGCCGCTGACAGACTCAGATTATTATTCTAAGTGTCTGACAACATTATGGGAAGGATTCCTACAGAGAGAGACCTTTAAATCCTCTTAAAGACCTTTCTGTTTAACCAGAAACAGCTCTGAGGTCGCTAGCGCTAAACCCACCAGACCCCATTTAAAAAAACAGGACTTTTAGCGTGTATAGAGCCAACATATTTCCACATGTAAATCTGTAAACTATGTGGTTATTATAACTAAAACTAGAGTTGTGATGGTTGTAGCATTGGAAATACGACCCAAAACGGCTTTTCATAGTTTTATTTTGTTGCTGTCGGCTTTGAATATAGTGTGTTTCATGATGCTAAAATGACTGATTATTAACATGGAGTCTGGTGGGTCTAGCGAACGAAATTTCGTGGATGTTTTTATGTTTAAAAAAAGGATCTTACTCTTTAACAGAAAGGTCGACCTCTTTAGAAATCCTTTCCATAATGTTGTCAGACACTTAGAGTAATAATCTGAGTCTGTCAGCGGCAAAAACAGAACTTTTCTGAAGGTAAATACAAGCTGGACAATTACTATTAACTCACATTACAGCTTGTTTCTCTGCTGCAGACTGCAGAGATCTCTCTTAATACTGGACCAACGTCAGAGATTGTTGTTCCCATCAGACACTTAGACACAGAAACACAGAAACACAGGAACATAGGAACACAGGAACATAGGAACATAGGGTCCAGGGTTGAAAAAAACGGTAGTTACCCTTTTAAACTAAAGCTGCAAAGATTAGTCGATAACATGTCAACCATTAAATTAATCAGTTTGTCTCATTTCTTATGTAAAAACAGTAAAAACTTCTCTGATTCCAGCTTCTTAAATGTGAATATTTCTAAAATGAGATTTCTGTTACTGAGCTCAGATTAAAGAGGCTATATGTAACTTTCAGTTTGTGTTGATTCTAGCGGCCGCTTTGGACAAAAGTAGTAGTGTTTTTACCACGACTGCTGTCGAAAAAGGTCTTTTCTTTACGGTTCTGTATTGCCCACCGTAGATTACTAACTTAGTGTCAAGGCGCTGACGCACCAACCCGACAATCGGCCGTCTGACAGTCTGGCGAGGTCGGTGACTCGAGTCTGGTCGGTGTGCTCCGTGCCGTCGTCCGTCTGAGGAGCCGTCGACCTTCATTTTGGCCGACCTGACTTCTTGTGTCAGAGGGCGGGCAGTCGTACTCAAGGACCAATCTGATTGGTGGAGCGCTAACCCAGAAATGACGAGCGGGATGAGCAAGACGAACGCCTCTCAAAATCTGACGAAAGTCGTTTAAACTGACCTTTGTTGGTCTGAAATGAAGACAGATTCAGCAACTGCACGGCCTGTTTCTCTCTTACAATGTTTTCAGAAACACATTTCGGTGAACTATCTTCGTAAAATATGAGATCGTGTTCTGAACGAGACGCCATTGTGCCCCGTTGAAAAATCCGGGAGCAGCCAGACCCACGTGACGCGTTCGTCCAATCAGCTGCTGTTTTTCATTTTTTCGGCGACGATACAGATTAGCGCCGCCTGCTGTTACGGAGACGTATTACGTCTCGCGCACGCGCAGAACGTACGCTGAAGTGGGCGTCTCTTTGGTGTGTTCTGAGGCACTTCTGGGACCTCGGGGACCCGACTGATCAGTCCGACTGGCTTTTCTGGCGACGGTCGGCCGTCGGGTTGGTGTGTCAGGGGCTTTACTAGGAGGTCATGTAGTCGCCATGAATGTTTTGCTCATTAAGAGAATTACAGATGCATACATCAAACGAACACGGAGTTAAAAGGAATACAACGTCCGCGCTAAATGGAAGGGGGACATGATTTAATCTAGGCTACTGACGTACAACTACATTGTGCAAATTCAAGAAGTTATTTTATGAATGAAATAGACGTATTAAGCCCAGTTCAGACCAGAGATTTGCGATGAGATGAATTCAGCGTTCTGAAAGCTGCCAGTTCACACCAAGGACTCTTTGTACTTCCGTTCTAACTTCAGACTTCAGGCTTTTTGTAGCTGGATATATCATTTGTTGCGTCTAAATATGAATGTGGATAACGTTAGTTATAGTGAGATGTTTGCTACGGTTGCATTTCTAGTGATGAATCGGCGAAAACACGTTTTATTTCTCTGATTCACTGCCTTGCTTTTTCTGTCTTCAGTCACTCTCTATCTCGCTTGACCATATAACGTCACCGTGCTAGAGGGCAGTCATTGAGGCTCCGTCTATCTGCCATTTCGACCAGCTGTTTGTAACATAAAAATAAAATGGATTGGGGATCATTTTATTTCTATAGTTTACAGCTGAATTTACCAGCTGACTTCTCTATTGGCTGTAGAAACAGGAGACGTCTCTTACGTTCTAAAACCAGCCTCTGGAGACTCCACCAGCTGACTTCTCTATTGGCTGTAGAAACAGGAGACGTCTCTTACGGTCTAAAACCAGCCTCTGGAGACTCCACCAGCTGACTTCTCTATTGGCTGTAGAAACAGGAGACGTCTCTTACGGTCTAAAACCAGCCTCTGGAGACTCCACCAGCTGTCTTCTCTATTGGCTGTAGAAACAGGAGACGTCTCTTACGGTCTAAAACCAGCCTCTGGAGACTCCACCAGCTGACTTCTCTATTGGCTGTAGAAACAGGAGACGTCTCTTACGTTCTAAAACCAGCCTCTGGAGACTCCACCAGCTGACTTCTCTATTGGCTGTTGAAACAGGAGACGTCTCTTACGTTGTAAAACCAGCCTCTGGAGACTCCACCAGCTGACTTCTCTATTGGCTGTTGAAACAGGAGACGTCTCTTACGGTCTAAAAACCAGCCTCTGGAGACTCCACCAGCTGACTTCTCTATTGGCTGTAGAAACAGGAGACGTCTCTTACGTTCTAAAACCAGCCTCTGGAGACTCCACCAGCTGACTTCTCTATTGGCTGTAGAAACAGGAGACGTCTCTTACGGTCTAAAACCAGCCTCTGGAGACTCCACCAGCTGACTTCTCTATTGGCTGTAGAAACAGGAGACGTCTCTTACGTTCTAAAACCAGCCTCTGGAGACTCCACCAGCTGACTTCTCTATTGGCTGTTGAAACAGGAGACGTCTCTTACGTTCTAAAAACCAGCCTCTGGAGACTCCACCAGCTGACTTCTCTATTGGCTGTAGAAACAGGAGACGTCTCTTACGTTCTAAAACCAGCCTCTGGAGACTCCACCAGATGACTTCTCTATTGGCTGTAGAAACAGGAGACGTCTCTTACGGTCTAAAACCAGCCTCTGGAGACTCCACCAGCTGGTTTGAGTCGAGCTGAGACGGGCCGGTTCAGACCGCTGAAACTCTGAAATGGTTTTGTCTTGTCGGAAATCTTTGGTCTGAACTGGGCTTAACATACCTGAGGGCCAATTCTGGGTGGGGTTTGAATCATTTACAATCATGTATCTGTCTCCCATCTGTTGACAGCCCTCCCGAAGTTGACTCACGTTATCGTCCGTCGTCCGTTCACTTTCCCTTTTAGCTTTTAGTTGTACTTCGTATAATGTCCTTATTTTCAGTGATGGTCCTGCCCCAGTATCAGCCATAACTACAACAGATAACTTCTAAAATAACATTAAAATACAATTATGTCTACATAAAGACATCTCCTGCTTCCTTTTACCTGGCTCCGCTGGCATACGCCAACACAGGCTTTTTCGGTGTAACAATAAAAATCATTCTGTGACGTCGCGGGAAAAATCTGACCCGGGCAGATGCCTTACTAAAAACAATATAAAACAGCATTCTTTACACCGCAAGTCTCGTTTGCGGTTACAGGTCATTTAAGACAGTCCATCCATCTTCATCCGCTTATCCGGTATCGGGACGCGGGGGCAGCAGCTCCAGCAGGGGACCCCAAACTTCCCTTTCCCGAGCCACATTAACCAGCTCCGACTGGGGGATCCCGAGGCGTTCCCAGGCCGGGTTGGAGATATAATCCCTCCACCTAGTCCTGGGTCTTCCCCGAGGCCTCTTCCCAGCTGGACGTCCCTCCACCTAGTCCTGGGTCTTCCCCGAGACCTCCTCCCAGCTGGACGTCCCTCCACCTAGTCCTGGGTCTTCCCCGATGACCTCCTCCCAGCTGGACGTCCCTCCACCTAGTCCTGGGTCTCCCCCGAGGCCTCATCCCAGCTGGACGTCCCTCCACCTAGTCCTGGGTCTTCCCCAAGACCTCCTCCCAGCTGGACGTCCCTCCACCTAGTCCTGGGTCTTCCCCGAGACCTCCTCCCAGCTGGACGTCCCTCCACCTAGTCCTGGGTCTTCCCTGAGACCTCCTCCCAGCTGGACGTCCCTCCACCTAGTCCTGGGTCTTCCCTAAGACCTCCTCCCAGCTGGACGTGTCTGGAACACCTCCCTAGGGAGGCGCCCGGCAGGCATCCTTAGGCCTCCCACACACTGGCTGCGTGGCGTGAGCGTGGAGTCTTCTATGTCTTTTCACACCAGAAAGGTGTCTGACTGCTGCTGCTGCTGTTAGCCTTGTCTGTACACATGTACATGTATGTTTCCCATTGATATACTGCACTCAAGCAGTAGTATACTTCATGTTAAACATAAATATATACTGATCTGATTACAGCAACAACAGACAACGTCGGCAGTATTGACGGCAAAATAGACTACAGAATATTTCGTTGTGTATTGACAGGTGGTGCAATATTTGAGACTTTCAAACATCAACATGTCATTTATTAACATGTATTCGTGTCAAAATGACATTTAAACATCTTTTCGTGTTCTATTTTGCCTGAAAACAGGCGTCGGTCCTATTTCTAGCATGCACGCGTTTTCGGGCGAGACGTGCGTGTCACGCAGGCGGTGTGCACGCTCCAACCTGTTACCACGCTCCGTTGACACGCTCACGCCACGCAGGATGCCCGAACCACCTCAACTGGCTCCTTTGGACGCAAAGGAGCAGCAGCAGCTCTACTCCGAGCTCCTCACGGATGACTGAGCTCATTTAAAGCCTAACTCTCGCCAAAATGTAACCTAGGGTCTTTTTGTGAATGTACCCGAGTCAAACTTTCGTTTAAAAGCATATTTAGGACGGAAACGTCACTTTAACGAAGTACCGTATTCTGGTTTTTGGGTCAAATGGCCTTCTGAATGGGAGAGCTAGGGGCGCTACGATGCTAGCCTCAAAATATCTGTTTAAACCACTAAGAAGGCTCGACACAACATGAGACTTTGCTCCAAGTATCACCAGGGACTCTACACCTTAACCACAGCACTGACAACATTGGTTGTGTTCCCAGAGTTTACTAAAAAGGAGGTTTTGAGCAACTCACGTTAGCTGTTGTTGTTTACGCTATCCGCCATTCTCCCAGTCCAACATAGACGATCTCTGAATGTGAATGAACGGACTCCATAGGAGGAGATGTCATCTTATACGAGGCTCCTTTTACATCTACGAGGTCAATATTGTGTTTCACTAACGACAAAACAATGAATAATCTGTGCATTTATATGGAACTAAGCTTTAGGAGCTTTCCATCTTTACTCTCCTCCCTCGACTATTTCTGACTGGCTCGATAGACGGAGACCAGAAGAACAACAGCTAACGTGAGTTGTTAAAAACCTCCTTTTAGTAAACTCTGGGTACCAACCAGTGTTGTCAGTGCTGTGGTTAAGGTGTAGAGTCCCCTGGTGATACTTGGAGCAAAGTCTCATGTTGTGTCGAGCCTTCTTAGTGGTTTAAACATAGATATTTTGAGGCTAGCATCGTAGCGCCCCTAGCTCTCCCATTCAAAAGACCATTTGACCCAAAAACCAGAATACGGTCCATCTTAAAAGTGGCGTTTCCCTCCTAAATATGCTTTTAAACGAAAGTTTGACTCAGGTACATTCACAAACAGACTCTAGGTTGCATTTTGGCGAGAGTTAGGCTTTAAGACCATTATATGATAAATGACAGAGCTTCAGAAACATGACAGTTACATATAGTCACTTTAAGATGAAACAGCAAAAGCAACCACAGTCATTTTCTACATAGATTTTACAAGGAAAGCTTAATTATGTCACATGAATAATGTCTTGATCTCTCGGCTCAACTAGAAGTCCCTAAATAATTTTCACTTTCACTTTGCTGCTAAGATTTCCCTTAAATTACACCATATACGCTTATAAATAGATCTGCTTTAATACTTAAAAACTGTACACGTGTGCATCTGTTCACCACTTTTTCTGTCTTTTTTTTTTTTTTAAACACCCTTTCAATTTACGTTGGAAAACAGAAACGCAACGCAAAAATCACCCCCAAAATGTCCCCTCCGTTTCCCATGAACACGACAGCTGCAAGTTTGAGATGATGATATTGGCAAAAAAGGCAAAAAAACCCCAAAGTGTTACGTAGTGCCGAGAGGTAAAGTCACGTACATCTACGTACGTCTTAAGGCGCTGACGCACCGACCCGATAATCGTCCGTCCGACAGTCTGGCGAGGTCGGTGACTCCAGTCTGGTCGGTGTGCTCCGTGCCGTCGTCAGTCTGAGGAGCCGTCGGCCTTCATTTGGGCTGATTTGACTTGTTGAATAAGCCAGTGGGCAGTCGGACTCAAGGACCAATCTGATTGGTGGAGCCTTTGACTAGCGAATCAGTGCACTTATGTTAAAATGACCAATTACCGGAAATGGCGAGCGGGATGAGCGTGACGAGAGTCTCCCAAAATCTGATGAACATCTTCTAAACGGACCTTTGTTGATCTGAAGACAGATTCCGCGACTGCACGGCCTGTTTCTCTCTTACAATGTTTAAGGAGGAGAAGCCAGACCGACGTGACGCCTTCGTCATTTCCGGTTTTCATATTTTTTTGGGGCGACAATACAGATTAGCGCCGCCTGCTGTTATGGAGACGTATTACGTCTCGCGCACGCGCAGAACGTACGATCAAGTCGGCGTCTCTTCGAAGTGTTCTGAGGCACTTTTGGGACCTCGGGGAGACTGATCAGTCCGACTGGCTTTTCCGCCGACGGTCGGCCGTCGGGTTGGCGTGTCAGAGCCTTTACAACACCAACGGAAACCCCAAAGACATAAAAACTTCACCTTTCAAGTAAAACAAGAGAATCTATATACCTGTATCTTACAAGTCTGTCACCAAAAACACAAAGAGTTGCTTAAAAAACTCGTTATCGCTCCAAATAAAAAGAATAATTACACAAAATACAATATCTTCAGGCAGTCGGCGTATAAAGCAGTTTACAAATCTGGAGTTTTTGGGAACTGAACGGCTGTAAAGTGTTATTAAAGTATTGTTATTTCACACAACAAAATGAGCTAATTAGCGTTAGCAACAACAAGGTTTTCAGTAGGAAGCGTCTCGACTCGGTTTCCGAGTCTTTTGGCCTTTTTCATTTGGCGTAAATGTGATATGATGAAAGTAAAATACAAAATACACGACAAAGAGCGGCAAGTGGTTTCAAAAAAACGCAGGCTCGGACGATCACAACGTCGATCAACTCGTTCTCACTCCCAACTCGTGAAATACGGACACTTCAGGGCTCTATTTTAACGATCTGAGGTCACGGCGTGAAGCGCCTGCTGCAGGTGTGTTTAGGACGTGTCCTAATCCACTTCTGCTAGTTTGACGGCTGATAAAAAGGGCCCGTGTGCCGGGCGCATGGTTCTAAAGGGTTGACCTTAGTGTCTTCATTAATCAGAGGTGTGTTCTGGGCGTAACATGCAATCAACCAATCAGAGATCATCTCCCATTCCCTTTAAAAGCCAGGCGCGTTTGGACCTTGGAGCATTGCTGTTATGATGGAGGATTTGCACCGTAATGTTTGTATTTGTTATCTTCTGCATGTGTGTGTGCTGCTGTGTGTGCCTGTGTGTGTGTGTGTGTGTGCTGCTGTGCGTCCCTGTGTGTGTAACAAGCATAGTGTGCACGTGCTGTGCACGAGCCTAGGAGCATTTTACTAATGCTCTGTTAAAATAACAATGAAATGCTGCGTTATTGACTTTAGACCAGGTTTTTGTTGGTCAATGGTGCCATCACTTCCCACTGCCTCAAGATAGCAATACGCCCAGAATGCACCTGAACACACCTCCCTGTAAGACCAGCACGCCCAGAATGTACCTGAACACACGTCCCTGTAAGACCAGCACGCCCAGAATGCACCTGAACACACCTCCCTGTAAGACCAGCACGCCCAGAATGCACCTGAACACACCTCCCTGTAAGACCAGCACGCCCATGGGCGCAGGTGCATTTGCTGTTTAAACGACGCTGGCGCTGGACGGGAGCTTTTGGGATTCGAGAGTCTTTCTCTCGGGATTTTGCAGGACAGGACTTTTGGGGGGGGGGCAGTCACGTGATCGGGATCTGACGGGAGTATTTTCGCGGGCTCGGGACGGGACGGGAGCAACAATTGATTCCCGCGTCACCCTCTAGTGAGTTTCTCGGATCATAGTCGAGGTGATTCGTGATGCTTTTAAGAAAAGTTTAAAATCTTTAAAATGTATTTTAAAAGAGGAAGAAGTTGATCCTCTGACGCACAGAATAAACTTCCTCTGAACGCCTGAGAAATAAGTGATGCTGCGAAGGAACAAAAGGCACACTATCATGAACGACAACAGACGGTTGATAACTGGAGCGTTTGAGATTTTAGGAAAAACAGATTCCAGCTTTGCCTAAAAAAAAACGTACTGAGGGTTCCTGCTTTCATTCGTGTGTGTGTGTGTGTGTGTGTGTGTGTGTGTGTGTGTGTGTGTGTGTGTGTGTTGTGTTTTGGGACCCGGGCCAGCCCAAGTCCGAAGGAAAGTGGGGGGGGTGAGAGGGCGAATTTTTGTCTTAAAGGAACAGTCCGCGTTTACACCGTCACTGTCCCATTTCCTGTTTTTCTGCTCCCTGGTCCCGACCCAGATACCCCCCCCCCCCCCCCCTGCCCGACCCGTGCGCGGCTGGTTCTGGTTGGCGGTCATACGAAGACCTTGGCGAGCGCGTCGGCGCCCGCGCTGCCGATGTAGCACTTGGTGGGGTGGAACGCCACGTCGTGGATGGACTCCTCCGACTTCTTGCGGTGAGCGGTGAACTCCTGGATGCACGTCTTACTCTCCATGTTCCACAGACGGATGGAGCAGTCGTGACCTGTGGGGGGGAGGGAGAGAGAGAGGGGGAGAGAGAGGGAGGGAGAGGGAGGGAGAGAGGGAGAGAGAGACAGAGAGAGAGGGAGAGAGACAGAGAGAGAGAGAGACAGAGAGAGGAGAGAGAGAGAGAGAGACAGAGAGAGAGGGAGAGAGAGGGAGAGAGAGGAAGAGAGGGAGAGAGAGGAGAATGAGGGAGAGAGGGAGAGAGAGGACAGAGGGAGAGAGAGAGGAAGAGAGGGGAAGAGAGGGGGGAGGGAGAGAGAGAGAGAGAGAGAGAGAGAGAGAGAGAGAGAGAGAGAGAGAGAGAGAGAGAGAGAGAGAGAGAGAGAGAGAGAGAGAGACAGAGAGAGAGAGAGAGAGAGACAGAGAGAGAGAGAGACAGAGAGAGAGGGAGAGAGACAGAGAGAGGAGAGAGAGAGAGAGAGACAGAGAGAGAGAGAGAGAGAGAGAGACAGAGAGAGAGACAGAGAGAGAGAGAGAGAGGAGAGAGAGAGAGAGAGACAGAGAGAGAGGGAGAGAGAGGGAGAGAGAGGAAGAGAGGGAAGAAGAGAGAGAGAGAGGAAGAGAGGGAGAGAGAGAGGGAGAGAGAGAGAGGGAGAGGGAGAGGAAGAGAGGGAGAGAGAAGAGAGAAAACGGTCCTAAATTAAGTAACAAAGAGACACAAAGTATCGGGGAAACTGTTTTTTTTACGTTACATTTCCTTGAGGAAGGACGTCTAAACTCACAGATCTACGTCTCCCTCAAAAGGAGAAACGCTCATCTGCTGTTTATTAAACGTGAGATGTTGCTGGTTTGTCAGACAGACGTGCGGCTGAATACTCACTTCCTGACATGAGGTACAGACCGTTGGGATCCACGGCGAGACACGTGACAGAGTCCAGGTGGGCGACCATCGAGTGGATCACTTTACCTTCAAGTCAAAACACACATTATAATCTTCAGTTATTTATTTCACCACAAATCTGAAAGAAGACATGTTATTGAAGACAAATAGCCCAAAATCTCAAAATTGACCAGTGAAAAAAAACCCGATGTTTTTGCCTGCCGTGTCTCGCCTTAAGACGAAAATTCACGAAGACTCTCAACCAATCGGCGCCCAGGTCTCTGAGGTTGCAAATAAACACAAAAGGGTGTCACCATTCTCCAAATCCCCGCTATGAGCTATGAGAGAGGAGGGATCTCTGAGGAGCTATGAGCGAGGATGGAGGATGGATCTCTGAGGAGCTATGAGCGAGGATGGAGGAGGGATCTCTGAGGAGCTATGAGCGAGGATAGAGGAGGGATCTCTGAGGAGCTATGAGCGAGGATAGAGGAGGGATCTCTGAGGAGCTAGGAGAGAGGATGGATGAGGGATCTCTGAGGAGCTAGAGAGAGAGGATGGAGGATGGATCTCTGAGGAGCTATGAGAGAGGATGGATGAGGGATCTCTGAGGAGCTAGAGAGAGAGGATGGAGGATGGATCTCTGAGGAGCTATGAGAGAGGATGGTTCTCTGAGGAGCTAGAGAGCGAGGATGGAGGATGGATCTCTGAGGAGCTATGAGCGAGGATGGATCTCTGAGGAGCTATGAGAGAGGATGGAGGATGGATCTCTGAGGAGCTATGAGAGAGGATAGAGGAGGGATCTCTGAGGAGCTATGAGAGAGGATGGAGGATGGAGGATGGATCTCTGAGGAGCTATGAGAGAGGATAGAGGAGGGATCTCTGAGGAGCTATGAGAGAGGATGGTTCTCTGAGGAGCTAGAGAGAGAGGATGGAGGATGGATCTCTGAGGAGCTATGAGCGAGGATGGATCTCTGAGGAGCTAGAGCGAGATAGAGGATGGATCTCTGAGGAGCTATGAGAGAGGATGGATCTCTGAGGAGCTAGGAGAGAGGATAGGAGGAGGGATCTCTGAGGAGCTATGAGAGAGGATGGATCTCTGAGGAGCTAGAGAGAGAGGATGGAGGATGGATCTCTGAGGAGCTATGAGAGAGGATAGAGGAGGGGATCTCTGAGGAGCTAGAGAGAGAGGATGGAGGATGGATCTCTGAGGAGCTATGAGCGAGGATAGAGGATGGATCTCTGAGGAGCTAGCAACAGCAACAGGAAGTAACACTCATGCCGTATTGGTAAATTCTTAAAAAAAACGCGTTGTAATGCGTTGTTAAGCTGCAGACACACCAACCAGACGGCCGACCGTAAAGCCAGTGTGACTGATCAGTCTCCCCGAGTTGGTCTAAAAGTTCCTCAGAACACCGAAGAGACGAGACGTAATAACGCGTCACGCGGGTCTGGTTTCTCTGGAAACTCAAAGCCAGACTGTCATGGCGTCTCGTTCAGAATACAATCTCATATCGTCCTAAAATAGTTCACCGTAACGTGTTTCTGGAAACATCTGAAGAGAGAAACAGGCCGTGCAGCTGCTGAATCTGTCTTCATTTCAGATCAACAAAGGTCAGTTTAACAGATGTTCATCAGATGTTGAGAGACTCTAG